>NC_043000.1:5538019-5545519 GCF_006345805.1 Octopus sinensis
CTGCCGGTTGCCGGATCAGACGCTTCTGTTCACCAAAGCCCGTTAGCCGGGTGCGACCCTGATACCGCTGGGTGTCAGAACAATCCGCCTTAGGTGGCTCTACCAGAAACCGAAGTCTCCGACGGCATAGCTCTGACACTCCCGTTTCACCCCCTTACCACGATGAGGAGGCAGGAGAATTCATCTACGAAGCAATTGCCCCAGCTTCCCTTCAGGGTTGGTGAAAGCGATGTGGTGGACAACGAAAAACCTGGCTGATGACAGTCAAGGCTGATCTGGGACCCAATCTACGCCCCCATGTCTACGGCGTTCGCTGCTGGAATAGGGAGTGGTTGGAGATCGCGCGGTCGTTGGCCTCAAATCGCCAGGCCTGGTAGGCGTTTGTAAGAGATGCAGCATTGGGGATGAATTAATCCAGCTCAATCCACCCCGGTTGAATGCTGCTCAAGTCAAGTAGAGGCCATCGTGTTGCATAGTCTGAAGCCAACTTTCTTCTAGTTCTTTGGTTTCCACTGATACCAGTTCATGTCCTTCGAGAAAAAGAATTTCTTCACTGAAGCTTCCATATTCTCATGGCTAATGAAGTATCATGAGCGTAGGAAGTGAGCCATGGATTGGAACAAGTAATAATCCGAGGGAGATATTTTTTTGCAGCCCTAATGTGTATAAGCAGTGGTTAAGTAAGGTCAAGCTTCTGGAAGCTGTCGCCAAACACGGACATTTCGATCCCAAGGTGATGCTCTGCATCTGATGGAATTATGAGGGGATAATCCACTACGGGTTTGTTCCAGACGGTCGAACTATCGATGCCAACTTGTACTCCGACCAGCTGGAGCAAATATATGCCTTTATGCAGCGGTAAAAATACTCGATATTGATTAAAAGAAGGTGAGCTCTTCTGCAACAAGCAACGCAAGAGCTCATATCGCCTCAACGACCCGAAATAAATTCCAGAAACTTGTTGTGATCGAACTGATACCACACTCCGCATATAGTCTACACCTAGCTCCCTCGAATTGATACTTGTCCCTATCCATGACACGCTTATATACATATATATATATATATCTTTTTATGTCATCCAAGGAATTGAAATTTTTACCATTAAGACTATTCTGCAGAGACCTGAATAAGTGGAAATCCGAAGGAGCAATATCTGGTTAATGTGGAGTGTGGGGTAACATATCCCAGCCGAGCTGCAGAAATTTTTGTCTGCTTCCCGAAGCATCAAGTGCCGACAATGAACTTTCTTATCTTCCATTTTAAAGGGTTACAGAATTAACACAGGTTATAGGAACATAAATCTTCTTCCACGAAAAGATAGCTTAAACTGTGTTCTAAATGGAGGTGTAGTCAACTCCTATTTTATGAATTCAACCATGTTCTAAAATAAGTCGAAAGGTGAGCTACTATAAATCGACACGAACTTTCCTGACAACTCAATATATATAATGTGTGTGTGTGTAACAATTACATAATAATCACAAAATTATTACATTCACATTCTATTCGTTAATTACACCTTCTATTAGGAAATTGGTCACTGACCTGCAGCCTGGTCACTGACTCTTTCATTGTAATTCTCTAACAATGACAGCAGAGCAAATTGCACATTATAAAAATGCACACGCTTGTACTTATATTTTCACCTACTTAAATATATACATTCTATTTTCCATACAACTTTATTTCGACATATATTTTTCTGTCCTTCACTTCGTTTATATTTTGTCATTCATAGTCATTATTTCAAGCCATGTAAAGAAATAATTTACCCCTAACAATATTTATAATCAACATGGCTATGCCACCGCACAACATCTTAATACAAAAGGCAATATTTGAGACCTGTATTATGGTGTAGGTGTTTTAGATGCTGGTTAAGTTTGTCGCCTGATGCTTTCATGACATAATCGACGCAACATATGGCGTCATATCTGAAGTCACATTGTAATTAATAGTAAGTGACTATATCAGTTTATTTGCATTCACTTTGCTACGTGTATTGATTACGATAACCTGGTTCGTATAAACCGATATGTGCGTTGTATGTATGTATTGGCTGAATATAGTCTAAAATGGTCAACAAGTGTGGTTGTGTGGTAAGGAGTTTGCTTCTCAACTATAAGGTTCCGGGTTCAGTCCCACTGTGTGGCACTTTGGCGAAGTGTCTTCTACTATAGCCTCGGGCCGACCAAAGCCTTGTGAGTGGATTTGGTTGACGGAAACTGAAAAAAGTCAGTTGTATGTATATTTGTGTGTGTGTGTGTGTATGTGTTTGTGTGTGTGTGTGTTTGTGTGTGTGTGTTTGTGTGTGTGTGTGTGTGTGTGTGTGTGTTTGTGTGTGTGTGTGTGTGTGTGTGTGTGTGTGTGTGTGTGTGTGTGTGTGTGTGTGCATGTGTGTGTGTGTGTCTTGACAACTAGGTTCGGGATGTTTAAATCCCCGTAAATTAGCGGTTCGGCAAAAGAAGACCGATAGAATAAATACTAGGCTTAAAAATAAAAAGTACTGGGGTCGATTCGTTCGGCTAAAATTCTTCAAGGCAGTGCCCCAGCGTGGCCACAGGGCCACAGTCGAACAACCGACACACGTAGAAGATAAAAGATAAGCAGAACCAAGAAGTGTCAGAGATTGTCTCACTGAAAAGGTATAAATGCTACAAAACTTTAAAAGTCTAATAAATAACTCCACTCTAAAAACTGACCCTTTACAAATTGCCCTCACATGGATAAAAACCTTCCTACAAACTATCAACTACAAACCAGCTTTCTGAGAAGAAACACTTTCTTTTATATTCCGTTTTCTCTTTCTTTCCTTCTTTTATTTATTTTTCTTTTTTCACCTTCCTTGTTTCTTTCTTTTTTTTTTGTTTCCCTATTTTTTTATCCTTTAACCATCTGCCTATTATTTTCCCCCTTTAGACACCCTTCTATTATATTTTCATGTTTTGCTTCGAATTTCCATTTCTCTTCTTTCATTTTCTTTCTCCCTTTGTGTTTCTTCAACCTCTTTCGTATCTTTTTATCAACTCCACTACATTCTGTTAGCTATTATGTTTATGGCCTTAAAGTGGAATGACTTCGATAAAACACCGTTACAGACTTTACACAGACTATGAACCATAAGTTCAAGTGCACAGACTGATTTTCCACAGTCATATTGTTACTGCTGTTCGGTTTACAAGATCTATTTTCCATTCTTCATTGTTACGGAGTTACAGCCTATAGACTATAAGTTTCTTCGCTATATTTAAACCAGTTCCTATTTTTGGGTCAGACCGTCTCATCGCATATCAGATTTCATTGTGTGTTCATTTTTAATATTTGATTTGCTTTTCAAGCAGGTCTGCGAATGTCCTTGAGTAGGTTTTCCTTACATGATACCAGTGGTAACATCAATAAGAATAAATGTATTATATACGATATAAAGTGCATATAACAGTTTCTATCCTTTTACATTAACAGTTCTTCAAAAGGAGACCGTTCCGAGTTAAAATACTACAGTATTTGAGTTGATAACCAAATCGTTCGAAGCCAATCAAAGTGTCACTAATTTTGATTCTGTTTGATTTTCGTTACAACGGAACTCTCTATGACTTATAGATATGTTCTTAAAAATTCTATTTTTTACACACATGCATACATACCTACATACATGCATACATACATAAAAAAACATGCAAACATATATGCATACGTACGTACACTGGATACAACTCAACCAACAAGAACTCACTACTTGAACAAAACTTGACTCAAACAGGATTCAAATAATCCTATCAGGTGGTGCTATTAAGTTAGACCAATCATTGGTTGAAACATATCTAAGTTTATCATACGTAAATTTCATTCACTGTTTTACTATATCAATAACGGTGGATTTTATTAGCATGCGCTTGCCAGTGGACACTTACTACTGACTAAGTGCAAAGAAGCAGAAATGCATGTTTAGCAATACCACCACCGCTTCTCGACGATTATCTTTTGTTGCTGATACACTTCTGTCTTTTTTTAACATTGTGTGTAAATAAGAAATACGATCTTAAGATGAATACCGCAGCTCATTAGATTTTCAATGACGTACCTGCTTTCAGTATGATACATAGGTTGCTCTGTGTGTGAGTGTGTGTGTATGTGCGTGTGTGTGTACACGCGCGTTCCCCTCCCCCATATCGCTTGACAAGAGGTATTGTTCTGTTTACTTCCCTGTGAGCTAGCGGTTGGCCAAAAGTAGCCGATAGATTAAGCACCAAATGAATAAAGAATAAGTACTGGAAGTGGGGATGTGGTTCGTTCGATTTAACCCTTGATTTGAAGCCAGTGTCGCAGCTTAGCTTCAGTTCATTGGCTGAAGTCACAACAAAATAAAACAACAAAAGAATCAAAGAACTAAATCATTTTAATATGACAAGCTTGACTTTCAAATCTCTAAAATTTCAACAAACTCCATGATTATCAAGATAACGTTTGTTTTATTGCGTTGAGCAATAAAGTTCAGTTAAGACTCGGCCATAGAATTCTACAAGTATTTCTATGGCTATGCACACTAACAGCTATATAATTTTGAAACCCACGTCACCATGGCTTTATACATGTTTACTTATTTACTTTAGTCCTCATTCTCCTTAAATAGGTGCAGGTGTGGTTGCATGGTAAGAAGCTTGCTTCCCAATCACATGGTTCCTGGTTCAGTCCCACAACATGGCACCGTATGCAATTTGTTTTTCCCTTAACCTCGAACCGACCAAAGCCTTGTGAATGAAAACAGAAAGAAGACCGTCAATTATATGTGTGTGTGTGTGTGTGTGTGACCGTGTGTGTGATTATGAGAGAGATGGAAGATACGAAAATGTTTATTAATCACTACAACTATATGTATGTATATAACTGTGTGTATGTCTATGTGTCTGTTTGTCTCTCAAACACACACACACAAATTACCGCTGGACAACCGGTGTTGGTGTGTTTACACGGTGGTTCGGCAAAAGATTCCAATAGAGTAAGTATTAGGCTTAAAAAAGCTAATCCTGAGGTCGATTTGTCGATTGAAACCCTTCAAGGCGGTGCTCTAGCACTGACCGCAGTCAAATGACTGAAACAAGTATAAAAGATTAAAAAATGAATAGATTGTGGTTATTATTATTATTATTATGATTATTATTATTATTATTATTATTATTATTATTATTATTATTATTATTCAGAAGTTTTATTTTTATAACGTGCTTTCACTTTACTACGCTAGAGAGCAGCACCGCCTTGAATGGTTTCAATCAACAGATCGATCTCAGGACTAGCTTTTTTAAAGCCTAGTACTTACTCTATTGTGCCTTGGGTATGTCCTGTGGTTTGCTGTGATGCTCTGATGGTTACTGTATTGAAAATATTTTGCGTAGGGTGTGTGCAGTGCCCAGTAGTGCAACTTTCTGTATGTTGTATATAGTTGTAAGTCCTGGTGTTTTTGTTATGTATTTGTCTGAATATTTTTTATCATACCTAATACGCCCACTATGAAAGGAATTGTTTCTGTTTTTAGATTCCACATTCGAGTTACCTCTATTTCCAGGTCTTCGTATTTTGAAAGTTTCTCCATTTCTTTTAGAGAAACGTTGTCATCTGCTGGTATTGATACATCAATTAGAAAGCATTTTTTTTTCTACATGATCTCTGACAACTATATGTGGCCTATTGCCGTTAATTTTTCTATCTGTGTGGCTTTTCTTGCCATCGTTTTATCGAGGTCCGTAGCTGATCTAGTTTTAGTTTGGATTTCATTTGTTTTATATTATTATTATTATTATTATTATTATTATTATTATTATTATTATTATTGTTGTTGTTGTTGTTGTTGTTGTTGTTGTTATTATTATTATTATTATTCAGGTGGGCATAAGGCGTAGTGGTTAAGAGCGCGGGCTACTAATCCCAAGACACCGAGTTCGATTACAAGCAGTGTCCTGAATAATAATAATAATAATAATAATAATAATAATAATAATAATAATAATAATAATAATAATAATAATAATAAGAAGAAGAAGAAGAAGAAGAAGAAGAAGAAGAAAAGAAGAAGAAGAACAACAACAACAACATCGAAAAATACCTTAGGAATGAGAGCCCTAGTTCGAAAGTTCCCCAAGACACCTGATGAAGGCGAGAGTGTATATCAGCCGAAACGTTGTGTTAACAACAAACAAGATGAGGACAAATATCCGTCTAATGTAAATGATGTATTTTATCTACATTGGGTCTGTTTTAATTCTTCCGTATACTTATATATATATATATACTTATACATAAATATGTATGTATAAGTATACGTACACACACATACACACACACACACACACACATATATAGCTTACTGTCATATCACGTTGAATGCACCGGTTGTTGTCCAATTACCGAAGTTATGCAACATCGACCCTAGTGAGTACTTAGATGGGTCACCGGTTGGGAAACTTAGGTGGTGTAAGCATTCTCACACTTTTCCCTGGCGGTGCTCCAGAATGGCCACAGCTCTAAGTCTGAAACATATAAATGAATAAAAGAATGAGTGTGTGTGTGTATGTATGCTTGTGTGTATGTATGTTTGTGTGCATGAATACGAATAAGTATTATACAGATGCATGCGTATAAGTATTATACATATGCATGTATATATATATATATATATATATATATATTATATATATAATTTATAAGTAGGGCAAAAGAAAAAATTTCTAATCCCAAAATATGCCGAAAATCGACACAACGTCAATAACCATGTAATTTAACACAAGCACGTGTTTCAAAGAAAGCCGACAGAAATTTCAAAAAATATTCCGTTATTACCATATCGGACCCAATTTCAGAGTTAGTTCATAAGGACCTTCTCTTCATCAGTGATAAATGCGGTAAAGAAATAAGTGAAATACTTACTTACACCCATGGAAGAAGCGAGCACCAAGTCACGACTACAATTAAGTACCCCAAATATATCCAAAATAGAAATTCTCAAGCACACCTCGAGACACGTGCGATTCGAACCGAAAAGCTCTCGTAAAGTGAGAGTCCGGAAGTGAACACTATTAAATTAACATCTAATATAGGATAGAATTTTTCGAAAATAATTCTATAAATGGCCAGCATATTAAAATATACCTTTAAAGGTTATATTATATATATATATATATATATATATATCTTTTACTTGTTTCAGTCATTACACTGCGGCCTTGCTGGGGTATCGCCTTGAATTTTTAGTCGAATGAATTAACACCAGTACTAATCATTTAAGCTTAGTACTTTATCTATCGAGCGTTTTTGCTGAACCACTAAGTTACAGGGACGTAAACACGCCAACACAGGTTGTCAAACGTGATGGGGGACAAACAGAGAAAAAGACAAACACACATAGATATATATGCATATATATATATATATATATAATATATATATATATATATATATATATATATATATATATATATATATAATATATATATATATACATAT
>NC_043000.1:5548019-5578019 GCF_006345805.1 Octopus sinensis
CTGGTACCTATTTTAACGAAACCAAAATCATGAAAGGCAAATTGACACTGGCGGCATTTGAACGCAGAACGTAAAGATAGTCGAAATGCGCTAAGCATTTGCTCAGTGTGCTAAGGATTCTACCAGCTCGCCAATAATGGCAAAATAATAATAATAATAATAATAATAATAATAATAATAATATAATAATAATAATAATAATAATAATAATAATAATGATTTCAAATTTTTGTCACAAGAGCAGCTTGGGGGAATGGGTGTATCGACCTCAGTGTTTCATGGTACGTAACTTATCGAACCCTTAAAGATAAACGGCAAAGTCGACCTCGGCGGAATTTGAACTCAGAATGTAAAGATAGACGAAATACCGCTAAGCATTCTGCCAGCTCGCTGCCATAATAATATCAATAATGATGATTTCATTTTATTTGCCACAAGGGCGAAGGATAAGGGGCAAAATACAAATACAAGCATAAAGTGTGGTCGGTTATATATAATGAAATGATTTTTTTAAAAGGGTAAGTATACATAGTGTACACTTAAAAAGAAGGGACATATACTAAGTGAACAAAGGTTTAAAAAAGTGGGGGAGGATGAGAGAGATGTAGCCCTCCTAATACAGGCGGACTTCTAAGGATAATCGAGGAACTCCACTGTCTGAGATTTTCCTGAATACCAAAAGCAAGTGCCCTCTCTAATTCCTTCTCTCCGACTTACAGGTCTACACTGAGAGAGGTACCATTCACTCCTGCAATTTTCGCAACTTTCACCCACTTTTCAATAAACTCACCCGTGGAGTTTATGCCTTTCAGCCTTGTCTACCAAACAGTCTCTTTCGCTACAGCCACTAGGCAAAGGAAGATGGGCTACAGCAAATATTCTGCTCAATACCGCAGATTTGCTTGTCGGTTGCTTGACCGTAACTTGTTGAGCATGTCCCCTAGTGGCTGACGATATGTGCATCTCTGATCATGAGCAGAAGTAGTGGAGGAGTATCATAGCTATGTGTTGAGACGAATTCTTTGAGGTTTGAATAATTCACCTCTGGTAACATGAATGTTTCGTTCATCAACCTTAAACAAACCTTATTCGGGGACCTTTTCAGCAGGATGCTCTACGCGACCTGAGAAAAATTCTAACTGGGCCTCACCTGCAAGGTCATGTGCTGTTTATCTTGATACAAGGTCACACATATGGTTGTGGTGCATGTGCCTGGTGTACCCTTATCAGACGGGTAGTAATGATGGGTATATTGAGCTTCGTACATTTGTACCCCAGTGTCACTCTGATGGCATGCGTTGCTCTCTCACACAACAACAACAACAACAACAATAATAATGATAATGATAATAATAACAACAACAACAACAACAACAATAATAATAATAATATTAATAATAATAATAATAATAATAAACGGCTTCATATTGAGGCACAATGCCAACAATTTTAAGGAAGGGCAGGAGGTTAGTCGATTACATCGGCCCGAGAATTACCTGGTAATTTATTTTATCAACCCCCTTAAGGATTAAAGGTAAAGTTCACCCCCATAATACGTTTCTTGTTTTGTTTTGTTTTTCGGTTGGGGGGTACACAAGGACGACAGATAAGCGGGAGGGGTAGAGGGTATATTGCAAAAATGAATCACAATATGATAAAATAAAATCTAGATGTAGGCTTACACGGAATCCAGTATGACAAAGAAAAAAAAGGAAGGAAGACAGAAAGGTCCCAAAAGCAGAGAACTGATGCATCTGGTACCAATTAAGGAACTCCAGACGTCCCGGATTACGCTAATGACCAAATTATAATATGAACCGATTCTTTATTTGCCTCAAGGGATAAAAAATGCTGCTTCCTTTCTCCTTTGCTTCTTTCATGTATCTCAGTTCAGCATCCACCATCCATTCAAACCATTCTCTTCACCTTCTCTTTCTCTTCTTTCACCCCCCCCCCGCCCCGTCTCGTTTCCTGTGATGGCATTCCTTACTTCTCTGCTAGCATACATTAACTTCTGTTAATCATCGTCGCCGTCGTCGTCATCATCATCATCATCATCATCATCATCATCATCATCATCATCATCACCAGCATCATAACCATCCTCACATACTCCACTGCGTCCTGCTTCGACCCTCTCCTCCTTCTCCTCCTCGCCCTCCTCCACTTCCTCTTCTTCTTCATCATCATCAACATCTTTAACATCGTCATAACATTCGATATCATCAACGTCGTCGTCGTTGTCATCACCACCACCACCACCACCACAACCACCGCAACCACCACCACCACCACTACCAACATACCGCACCACCTCGCATTCGCCTTCTTATCATCAACATCATGAGCAAGATGACGAGTCATCACCCCCACCACTACCATCACCATCGCCACCATCATCATTATCATAATACTCCCACCTACACCACCACCCCACCAGCTTCATTACCATTATTACCAGCATACTCCAACACCTCCTTTCCATTCTTTCTTTCTCTTCCTCCTCCTCATCCTCTTTTTTTCATCCTACCCTCATCCCCACACCTGCCTCCTCCTCTTCATCATCATCATCATCGTCGTCGTCGTCGTCATTAACATCATCTCGGCAGTAAGTAGAGAGCTTTGAAACAGGTGCGTTTACCTTTGAGTAGGATTAAGGAATGCTGTGACCTACATCCCAGAATCCTATGTACGTCATCACTCGAGAACATATGTGTGCAGTAACTTATAGTTTCATTCAGAGAAACGTTCAAACAGACATATATGTGCCAATGTGTATATATATATATATATATATATATATATATATATATATATATATATATACGTATCTATACCTATATATATATGTATGTATGTATGCATTATATATATATACTTGCGTATGTGTATCTATGTATGTGCATGTATAAATGTATGGCGTATCTCGACAGGCCTTGGCCGTGAGGGCTGAACAAAAGTGGAAGAACATACGTTGTACATGTATGGATGAGTGTTTCTCCCACACAAAACTGAGAAGAACAATGTCCGTTGATTCACAGGTCGTGACGAAAATAATTCATCAACAGCACAGCAATTTCTTGACGTACAACGATGGTTGTCTATCTATCTGTCTATCTTCTCTATCTATCTATCTATCTATCTATCATCTATCTATCTATCTATCTGTCTGTCTGTCTGTCTGTCTGTTTGTCTGTCTGTCTGTCAGTCTGTCTGTCTGTCTGTTTCTCTCTCTGTCTCTCTATCCACAATTCCACAAAGACGTTCTATAGAGGATTAGTGGAGGTGAGGTGCGACGACGTTCTCGGGCAGAATCTGGGCGTCGACGAGGAACATCTGACCCGCCTGTTCAGGACAAATTTCGGGCCGAGACCTATGCGCAATCACAAGAGATCCCTGGCAAGGCAGTGTTATCGAGAATCCTTACTCGTTCGAGATAAGCTCAACAGGCACGGTTCGAAATACACCGGACCGACTTTCCTGTGATGCAGTCAGAGCGACGAAACCGTTCTGCACGCACTCGTGCAGTGTCCAACCATTTCGGACCTGTGGGCATATGCCGAACAGCTGCTGTCACGTGTGGGACTAGTTCGCTTGTCGGCCGAGTCTATTGTGAAAATTGCTCCACCACCTTCCCTTAACCGGTAGTCTTCATCGTACTGGTGGCCATGGTGAAAGAATGTGTGTGGTGGACTCGAGCGAAAGGATTAGAGATAAACACTTCCTCTCTGGCCAATCGCTCATCAACTTTTTCAAGTACCACTTGAAAAGGAAGGTGAGAATAGAGAGACAAGTTTTGTCTCGTGGAACTTTCAATAAAAGGTGAATGAATGCAGCAAAGATGGTACGTGCGAACGACGAAACCACTTTGAGTATGATCCTGTAAATCGCAAAATGAGAGAGAGAGCACTCTGCTCTCATGTGTCTGTTCCCTCCCTGCCCGAGGTTACCGTGGTCTTTTCCGTAGGCCTTTCTTCCCACAGATAAACTTAATCTTTCTTTTTACATTTTTAATATTCTCTGTGATACACGATCCATTTTGATCGTTTTTTTCACCATCCCTTATGATCGGAATTTTATTTTTCTCCTTTTTTTCTATTTTCAAAAAGAAAAGCTCGACATTCTATTTTGTCACCTCTGTGCTCGGCCCTGTGTGGCTAATAAAGAAACTATTCTATCTATCTATCTATCTATCTATCTATCTATCTATCTATCTATCTATCTATCTATCTATCTATCTATCTATCTATCTATCTATTTATCTATTTATCTATCTATCTATTTATCTATCTACCTAGCTAGCTATCTGTCTGTCCGTCTATCTATCTATCTATCTATCTATCTATCTATCTATCTATCTATCTATCTATCTATCTATCTATCTATCTATCTATCTATTTATCTATCTATCTATCTATCTATCTATTTATCTATCTATCTATCTATCTATCTGTCTGTCCGTCTATCTATCTATCTATCTATCTATCTATCTATCTATCTATCTATCTAGGGTGAGCTAGTTAAGAAGCTAGAAGAGGCAATTAGAAGCGGCATCACATCCGACGTTTTGGCGGCGAGGTTGGCCCTCGACCAACACTTCAACGCCAAACACGAAGGATGTGCTGTCAGAGCTAGGATGCGTGCTCTAAGGAACGAAGGTGTTGGAGCCGCGAGAGAGGCCCGGGTGGCAGAGGCGCAACAGGGCAACAAAGCCACCATTCGGTCCCTGGTAGATGAACAGGGGCGCGAATTGCTCGAGCCAAGTAAAATGTGTGAGGCCTTTCAGCAGCATTTTGCCGACTGTTCGGAACGAGTGGAGGGCAAGAACGTAGGGTGGACTTCAGTGCCTACCTACATAGCCTACCACACGACTCTCGACAAGAAAGGCATGGTGCTGCGAAGGTGCCATCACGGCGGCGGAAGTGCAGGAAGCGATGGCAGAATGCTCGGGGGACAAATCACCGAGTTTGGATGGTCTACCCTACGAGCTTTACAATTGTATGCCAGACTTGTTTGGAGATCTCTTGGCGGCGGTGTACTGCAACTGGCAGCAAAACGGGAGCATTCCTGGTTTTGAGCCGAGGAGCCGTAACACTGCTGAAGAGATCTAAACAAGGGAAATGTAATAGATAACTTTAGCCCATCACTCTGCTTAATGCAGACTTGAAAATTTTGGCCAGGTGCTAGCCAAGAGGTTGGCGCTTGTCATCGAGAAACTGGTCGACAGGGCGCAAACATGCGCCGTACCAGGCCGGACCATCCATGACAACCTCCACCTGATGCGCTACATCATAGACAGGGTAGTTAACGAACCTGGCATGAGTGGGGCGCTGATCAATTTGGATCAATCGAAAGCTTTCGATAGGGTGGACCATCGATGCTTGGAGGCGGTCCTCGGAGCGGCTGGCTTCGGTCCCGTCTTCCGCGGTAATTCGCGTGAATGGACATCTATCGAGACCCTTCGACATCGCACGTTCGGTCCGTCAGGGATGCCCCCTCTCGTCGCTTCTATACGTATTGACTCTCGAGCCATTATTGCGGAAGCTGGCAACCTTGAGAGGCATCCCGCGAGAACTGGGATGCGGGACGAGCGTGTCTGCATACGCGGACGACGTCACCGTCATAGTGTCTAGCCACGAGCACATCGAGCTGGTCGGCGAGACACTGAAAAACTACGAAGCGGTGACAGGAGCAAAAATCAACCGGGAAAAGTCAGTGGGCTTGCGACTCGGCACCTGGAGAAGCAAGCCCATGCCGTCCACCAGCGCCTCCGTCGTGGGACGCTGGACCGACGGCCCGGTTGAGTTGCTCGGGGTCTGGTTTGGCCCGGACCTCCAAGTGGAGAAGAACTGGAACGAGATAACGAGTAGGGTGGTCACTCTCGCCCGGCAATGGACCGAGAGGAAACTGTCCCTAAAAGGTCGGGCGGAGGTGGCGAACACGTACATGCGTCCGTCTCTACTACCGCCTGACCGTCGTACCTTGTCCCGACCCTACCATCACCAAACTACACCATTCTCTTCGCTTCTTGTGGAAAGGATGCGTCCCGATGGTCAGGCGATCCATTTGCTGTCAACACCCGTTAAAAGGAGGGCTGGGCATGCCGTGGTTGATGATGCGCAGACACGCGAGACTGGGTGCGACATCTCTGGCTCTATGTAGACGACGGTGAACAGGTGTGGTCGCCGTTTGTGAGGCACGCTTTCCCGCAGCTCGTCTCCATGACCGAACTGCAGTCGTGGATCAAAAAGAGGCCGAAGAAGGGCGAATGGCACCGCGAGTGTCGCGTTGCTCTCAAGCAACTCTGCCGTCCTGAGTCGACCTTGAGTGACTTCAACACAACCAAAGCATTCTATAGGGGTTTAGTGGAGGGGAGGTACGACGACGAGCTCGGGGCGAACCTGGACGTCGACGAGGAGTACCTGACCCGCCTGTTCAGGACGACTTTCGGGCCAGGGCCCATGGACAACTTCCAGAGATCCCTGGCCTGGCAGTTGCTACCGAAAGCGAAGCGCTAACCGTTCGGGATAAGCTCTACAGACACGGCTCGAGAAAACCGGGGCCGACCTGCCCGAGATGCGGTCAGAGCGACGAAACCGTTCTGCACGCACTCGTGCAGTGTCCAACAATTTCCGACCTGTGGGCTTGTGTCGAACAACTGCTGTCACGTGTGGGACGAGTCGGTTTATCAGCTGAGTCTATCGTTAATATTGTCACGCCTCCCTCCTTCAAACGGGAAGGAAGAGCTATTTTCATCATCCTTGTGGCTATGGCGAAAGAATGTATCTGGTGGACGCGTCTGAAAGGATTGGAGACAAACACTTTCCTCTCTGGTCAATCTCTCATCAACTTCTTCAAGTACCACTGAAAAGGAAAGTGAGAGTAGAGAAGCAAGTTTTGTCTAACGAATGTTTTAAAAAAATGGGTGAATGTAGCAAGAATGGCACGTATGAATGACGAAGCCACCTTGAGCATGATCCTATGAACCCAGAAATTGAAAACAGAGAGTTGCTTATTTGCAAAAAAAAAAAAAAAATATAACATGTGACTCCATTGACCGAGGTTACCGTGGTCTTTTCCGTAGGCTTTTCTTTCCACGGGTAAACCTCACCTGTCCTCCCCTTACACTTCATATTGACATTTCTGTGATAACGATCCCTATTGATCAAATTTTTTTTTTTTTTCCCCTCCCCTTTTTTTTTAACCCCCCTTTTTTTGTCCTCTTTCTCTCCTTTTACGATCCCTTTTGATCGAAACTCCCCCTTCCCTTTTTTTTTTTTTTAAACCTTCAAAAAAAGCTCTACCTACCTGTATTTGTTCTATCTGTGTGCAGCCCTGTGTGGCTAATAAAGAAACATATCTATCTATCTATCTATCTATCTATCTATCTATCTATCTATCTATTTATCTATCTATCTAGCTAGCTATCTGTCTGTCCGTCTATCTACATATCTATCTATCTATCTATCTATCTATCTATCTATCTATTTATCTATCTATCTATATAGCTAGCTAGCTAATTGTCTATCTATCTATCTATCCATCTATCTATCTAAATATCTATCTATCTATCTATCTATCTATCTATCTATCTATCTATCTATCTATCTATCTATCTATCTGTCTGTCTGTCTGTCTGTCTGTCTGTCTGTCTGTCTATCTATCTATCTGTGTGTGTGTGTGTGTGTGTGTGTGTGTGAAACAGTGTTGAGGAGATACATGCGCAGGAATTTGGCAGATATTTCCATAATTTTTACCCATTTTTGTAATAAGGAAATGACGCAGCGAACTGATCCTGGTCACAGTCACCCAATGTTTTTCTTGCTTTATTTTTGGATGTTTGTTTGTTTTTTCCTTCTCTTTTCCTCACTTTTCCAATCATTGCTGAAACTTGTATATGTTTCTATGCAATAACAGTTACCTATAGTTTATAAATTTTTCATATTTTTGTATAAAATTATGTCTACATCGAATGCTTGTTTGAATATGAATGGAAATAACAAAGAGACACACGATATTTACAGAACTTGCAACAATAGGCCAACTAAAAAGCCAATGTATTCACGTCTGTTAAAATTTAAATCACGGTCACGATTTAGGCAGGATTGTTTTTAATCTGTTTAACCAGAGGAGTGTCTATGACCATTGTCATGGATACGCAGTGTCTATGAAAATGGCCATTTTCAGAGAATCGTAAACTGGTTCGACGAAAGGAGGATGCTATACTCATAGCAGAGACATATTTGGAATGCTTGCAACATAATAGACTCTGCAAAAGGCACCACCACCCACAGTCAGTTATGGGTGTTAAACCGGATGACGGTTTAACGACTCTAATCAAAATGGAAGCCTTCACAGAAACTAGTATCATAGGTGCGCCACTAATAGGTTGATGGAGGGAAGGTTACAAAAACTACGGTAATAAATTTCAAATAGCCTGTGGTAACAAGACATTATTCATCGCTTAAATGTAGAAGGAAAACAAGAAAACAGCCTTTATGAGACATTTTCGGAGCCCTTGAGATGTGAGGAAGATAGTAAAGTAAATTATTATTAGACTAGAAGCATGGTCCGAATTGATACTAAAGCATACAGACACACGTAAGGTGCATGGCTTAATGCTTAGGGTATTTGGCTCATGATCGTAAGGTTATGAGTTCAATTCCAAGCGACGCGTTATGTCCTTGAGCAAGACACTTTATTTCATGTTGCTGCAGTCTCTACTCAGCTGGCAAAAATGAGCAATGCCTATATTTCAAAGGGCCAGCCTTGTTACATTCTGTGTCACGCTGAATCACACTAAAAACTGCGTTAAAAGTACACGTATTTGTGGAGTGCTCAGTCACTTGCACGTTAATTTCACGAGCAGGCTGTTCCGTTGATTGGATCGACTGGAACACACACGCACGCACACACACGTTCTCTCCTCCCATTTACTCTACAAATGTCCTCTCCAAACTTTGACATTGGAAAAGACGAGTACCTATGGATTCTATGAAGGAGCCAATGAAGTAAATTCTATATAATCACAGGAGCAACTAGAAATAGCAGCCAAATCTCCCTCAAATCATATACCTCTCATCTTTAAGAAGAGAAGGACACTCTCAGCAAATATACTGCGTCAGGAAAAAAAATGAGACGATGACATTGAATATCAACTGCAGGAACACTTTTTTGACCATAGGTCTGTTTGACCAGGACTGACCTAGATATAATCAACAACAGCATGGACATTGTCAGCAGTAACAACAGCAACAAATGTTTCAATTTCTATTTTATACAATATCATAACTATTAAAGTCTGTATTTTTTCCCATAGGATATAATGGAGAATATCTCGTTCGAAATTGTAACCAGCCATGACATACAGTCCATTCCCGCCTGCATTCAATATACAAAATAATATATACATATATATATATATATATTATATATATATATATAATATATATATATATGGTGTGTGTGTGTGTGTGTGGTGTGTGTGTGTGTGTGTGTGTGTGTGTGTGTGTGTGTGTATGGTGTGTGGGTGTGCGCGTGTGTGTGTAGATATATGTATATGTATGTATGTATACATATATATATACATACATACACATATAAAATATATATATTCATATACATACACGTATACATACATATACATAAATATATGCATATTATACATATACATGCATATAACTCCGTGCTTATGTATGTATAGGTATATATATATAAATATATGATACAGTTATTTATATATATATATATATATATATATATATATATATATATATATACATATATATACATACATATATACATGTAATATATATATATATGTGCGTGTGTGTGTGTATATATAGCAATATATAATATAGACACATTTTCAACATACAACAACATAATATACGACTACATACATTGTACAACATGGCTACGCTACAGCATTTACCGTGCTATGTACAACATACAAAGATACCAATAAAAACAATCGCAACGAAAATAGAAAAAAGCAAATAAGAGAGACCTGCTATGGCAATTAGAAGATCACTCATTAGGTTTTCATACACACGCACATCGCCCAGGCACGCGCACGCGAATAGACTTGCCTTGGCACATTGACGCACATGTTCTTATACAAGCTAGCAGATACAGATACATATGGAAGCACTCCGTCCGTTACGACGACGAGGGTTCCGGTTGATCCGATCAACGGAACAGCCTGCTCGTGAAATTAACGTGTAAGTGGCTGAGCACTCCACAGACACGTGTACCTTTTAGGTGTTTTCGCTCAATAAACACTCACAACGCCCGGTCTGGGAATCGAAACCGCGATCCTACGACCGCGAGTCCGCTGCCCTAACCACTGGGCCATTGCGCCTCCACTACAGATACATATATACACACATGCATAGATACACACACATATTTCTTCATATATCTATAAACTTATAGGAATATATACAGACACGAGGGCGAGCTGATAGGTTCCTAGCTTTAACGGTATCGTGAATGGCACGGCTGGAAGCCCAGCCTTCCGAGTTCTTTTATAGGGCTTAGAAAAAACTGAAAGATCGCTGCGATAAGTGTGTGGATCTGAGAGGGGAATATGTTGAATAAAATCATAATTTACTGATCCCTCAGGATCTTCTGATACCCAAAGCCTGGAATTTTTCAGTACACCTTCAAATGTATACATATATGTGTGCGTGTGTAAATACATACATACATACATACATACATACATACATACATATATATATTATACTATATATATATATTCTATATAATATTATATATATATAATATATATATATATTATATACATATATATAAAATTTATATAATAAGGATAAGATCGTTAATTCAAATTAAATATCGATCTTATCAAGTGGCCAGCATGGGAATAAAAACCTTCAAAATCTGACTCTAAAAGCACATTAAATGTTCATACAGCACAAGGTGAGAAGACAAAAAGACAAAATAAGCTAGAAAAAAAATTACTGCATAATTCCATGGAAAGTTTACAAAATAATTTTCAAAATTTATCCAGTAATTTTTTGCTAGTATATTTTGTCTTTGTGGTGTATGAACATTTAATGTGGTTTTAGAGTCAGATTTTAGCTGCTATTTTCAGCATGGCGGTATCTCATAGATGCCCTAAATTATATATATATATGTGTGTGTGTGTGTGTAGGTGTATATATATATATATATATATATATATATATATATATATATATATATATATATATGTGGTGAATGTATGTAAGTAATGTATGTACACATATATATACAGATATATCTGTCTATATATTATATATGTATGTATATATGTGTGTACATATTTACCTATACACACATGCATATATGCACGTATGCATGTATGCATATATATATTACATGATGATGAGATGCGTCTAGTGCAATTGTGCGTATAGTCACTAGGTTACATGAATTGTTACGTTCCACTTGTTTGCAATCTTCTTGCTTACTACTCGCTGCTGATAGCTAACTTCTGCAGTAAACGGAGAAGCAGCCTACTGTGTTGTAGAAGCCTACCCTGTCAACGCACAACCTTTCCTTAACCAAGATTCATGCTGGCTGCTTTTGTTTTTGTTTTTAGTTTGTTTTTTGCTCACGGCCGGTTAGTATATGTCAAGCAGAAATCCCGGAGCAGCAACGACCTCAAAAGATACAGTGTTTTATTCACCTTGGGCCTCATTTTTCATTGGATCTTTCTCCTATAGTGATATAAGTACATGTTCACAACTCCCATAAACGTTACTATAAAGCTTTATTACGCAGGTAACTCCGGCTAAGTTTGGCGGCGGAAACGTGCCTGGCTGAAGGCGCATGTCTGAATGTGTAAAGTGTACCACTCAAATGAAAGGTGGCGAGCTAGCAGAAACGTTAGCACGCCGGGCGAAATGCTTAGCGGTATTCCGTCTGCCGTTACGTTCTGAGTTCAAATTCCGCCGAGGTTGACTTTGCCTTTCATTTTTTCGGGGTCGATTAAATAAGTACCAGTTACGCACTGGGGTCGATATAATCGACTTAATCCGTTTGTCTGTCCTTGTTTGTCCTCTCTGTGTTTAGCCCCTTGTGGGTAGTAAAGAAATAGGTATATCATTCAAATACACCACGTGAGATATACGGACACCTTAATTTGAATAAAAGAGCCAATCTTAACTTGAAACAGCTCTCATGGCCCTTGATATGAGATGCTGCAATTTTTTCTTATTTTGTCTTCAGTGAAAGAAGACTACTTTCAGAAAGCTTTCTTAAAAAGAATAGTTATGGTTACGCCTCTTTTCAGGAAAGGCTATACTGAAGGTGGACATTACGAATATGGCGTCGACTTTGCTGTCTTGAATAGTTTGATGTCTAAATTAACCGAGACATCGATTGGTATCAATGAACGTCTGGTGACACTCTCTATTTTCCTTGCTAAGAGCCACTATGTCACCTCTACTGGATGCCTATGCATCAACTCTGCCGTTTGATAATCAGGTAAAAGACCTCTTTTATCAGAGATTAGATCAGGTTCTACTTCAGAAAACAAGCCATCTTAAGAAATGAATTTAAGAGGAATGGGTAAGGAAAAATAAGCAAACCTGGGATCAGGTGGTCAAAGAAGTAGCAACAGACATTGTGTACGGAATACGACCATCTTCCACGGCAGAGCAAACAAAACAACCTCGTATAGTATGGTAATGCTTAAGAAGTACCAAACGCCATGAAACAAGCTTACTGAGATTGGATATTGAATCCACTGTTAGACAGACATACGGACGGACGGACGGACGGACGGATATATGGACGGATGGATGACTGAATGGATATATGATGAATGGTGTATCTGGAAATGTATTTGCAAAAAGAATAATTTTATCTCTCACACGCATTTAGTTTAGATTTTATACCAGTTTTATCATCCGTGTTGACTCCTTCTTCCTTCCACCTATTGTACATTTAGCCTCTCAAGGGAGCCCACCAAGATGCCTCTACGCGGTCGTTCAATCTAAAAAAGATAGCAGCTAAATCGTTTCCTTCAATTCATACCTCATAACAAAAGAAAAAGAAAAGAAAAACCTGTTAGGAAAGTTCATGCCGATTTATAGTAGCTTACCTTTCGACTTATTTTAGAACGTGGTTGAGTCCATAAAATAGGATTTGACGACACCTCCGTTTAGAGCACAGTTTAAGCTATCTTTTTGTGGAAGAAGATTTATGTTCCTATAACCTGTGTTAATTCTGTAACCCTTTAAAATGGAAGATAAGAAAGTTCATTTTCGGCACTTGATGCTTTGGGAACCAGACAAAAATTGCTGCAGCTCGGCTGGGATGTGTTACCCAACCCTCCATATTCACCAGATATTGCTCCTTCGGATTTCCACTTGTTCAGGTCTCTGCAGAATAGTCTTAATGGTAAAAATTTCAAATCCTTGGATGACGTAAAAAGATACCTTGATGAATTCTTTACCATGAAACCACCGCGGTTCTGGGAAGAGGGTATTTTCAAGTTAAAGAAAAGATGGAGACGCAATATGCAACAAAATGGTTCATATTTGGTTGATTAAAAATATAATGGTAAGTATTTATTGACCTTTTTCTTTCCTTTAAAAATCGGCACGAACTTTTCGGACAACCCAATATGTACCAATCGAGAGGTGGGATCAATTTAATTGATCTTACTGGCTCCCACAAAAATTATATTTTGCCCCTGTTAGAAATCATTATTTCAAAACTAGGGTATTTTTCTCGCTTTACTAAATGTACATTTTTTCCCAGAGAATATAATCCTATCCTACAAAACGTTCTTGTATGATCTCATCTATTTGGCTGCCAACGTTCAAAGTGATTATATAACATTCGCGTTGTTCCATTTACTAACCAAATGACGATAGCGATTTTTTTTTGTTACAGTTTGAAATATAAACTTTTAAATATCACCTGTTAAAGATCTAGTTTTCTATTTCTATCTTCGAAACAAGCTGATTACTTGTTTTCTCCTCCCCACTTCTCCTCATCCATCTTCTTCTTCTTCTTCTTCTTCTTCTTCTTCTTCTTCTTCTTCTTCTTCTTCTTCTTCTTCTTCTTCTCTTCTTCTTCTTCTTCTTCCTCCTCTTCCTCCTCTTCCTCCTCTTCCTATCTGGTTTGTTTCCAGGCTTTCGCAACACATTATTAACTGGGTATTGCTGTCGGTTGAAACGTAAACACTTGTATTCAATGAAGTATTCGGGGAAAACATGAGCGACGATGGCCTCGACATGTATCTGGGCGCCGACTAATATAGCCGGGAACAGTCACTGTTGAAGAACTTTCAAGTCCGAGATTATGTACAATTTCCAACAGTTCTTGGTTTGGCGGTGCTACATCGGAGTGGTTACATGTTCTTTATAAATTTTACAAGGACGATCTTGTTGAAACAGCCAGCAAACGAACCTTTCTGAGAAGCTCACGCGGGGATTAAACCGCCCAGTACAGTAGCTGTTTTGTCTCTATCCATTGCAGATTTGTAGATTATGTTGAACAGTTGTAACCATGAGTGGGACTGTTCCAGCTATTAGCGAGATATACTGCGAAGAGCGACCTATCACCTTCATAAGCAAGGAAGAGCGAGCAGTCTTTCTCTTCCTGATGGCTACAACAAAAATTTAAGACTAGAGCTTTTCCCTTCGAATAAAGCCTCGTCAACGTCTTCAAGTACCTCATGAAACGGAAGGTCAAGATAGATAGGGGGATGTTACTTCTTGACAAGTAGGTTGAGCACCCCTTCGGTCGTTACTGACCGTGGGATTGCACCTAGAAAGTTACCCTCCCAGGCACAAGTCCTGGCAAGGTTGTTTATGGAAGACCAGCAGTCGTCGATGCATGCCGGCCTCCCCTCTCCACGCCCCCAGTGTTATCCAAGAGAAAGGCAAAGGGGCCGATACAGCTTGGCACCTGTGACGTCGTAACTCATTTCTACAGCTGAGTGAACTGGAGCAACGTGAAATAAAGTGTCTTGCTCAAGAACACATACGCAGTCCGGTCCGGGATTAGAACTCACAACCTCACGGTCGTAAAATCGACGCTCTAACCACTGAGCCATGCGCCTTCACTAGTAGATATAAAAGTGGCAACTTGGCGTACATTAAGAAGTCTATATAATCTATGAGCATGAAGAAGGCGCTTCTTGCTTTTGAGTGGTCAGGGCATTCCGAGGTTTTGCGTGCGATGCACAGACTTTCCTTTTGTGGCTGCCTCCATTTTGTAGATCATTTGTTGTTGTTGTTATTTGGTTCTTTTATTTGTTATTGCTGATTTCGTCTTCTATGTAAATCCTTTAACTGTTTCCCTCTTTCTTCTTTGTACTGTCTCCACTTGTGGTCAATAAAAAATAGCACCATCGTCGTCGTCGTCGTCATCATCATCAACTTCATCTTCATCATCATCATCATCATCATCGTCGTCATCATCGTCGTCGTCGTCGTCATCATCATCAACTTCATCTTCATCATCATCATCATCATCATCGTCGTCATCATCGTCGTCGTCGTCATCATCATCAACTTCATCTTCATCATCATCATCATCATCATCGTCGTCATCATGTCGTCGTCGTCGTCGTCATCATCATCATCAACTCATCTTCATCATCATCATCATCATCATCATCGTCTTCATCATCGTCGTCGTCGTCATCATCATCAACTTCATCTTCATCATCATCATCATCATCATCGTCGTCATCATCGTCGTCGTCGTCGTCATCATCATCAACTTCATCTTCATCATCATCATCATCGTCGTCATCGTCGTCGTCGTTCCTGTTGTTGCCTGTTGTGTTGGGCATAATGCTTAGCGGCTTCTCATGCGGCGTTTTCTATTTTGTGTTCAAATTACCCCAAGGTCCACTTTGTCATCATCATCATCATCATCATCATCATCATCATCATCATCATCATCATTATCATTATCATTTTTATTATTATTATTATTATTATTATCATTATTATTATTATTATTATTGAGTGAGAGAGCAGTCCATGCCATCGAAGTGACACTGGGGTACAAATATACGAAGCCCAGTATACCCATCATGACTACATGTCTGATAATGGTACACTAGGCACATGCATCACAACCATATGTGCACGACATGGTGATCTTATATTAAGATAAACAGCACATGACCTTGCACGTGGGGCCCAGTTAGAATTTTCTGCAAGAAGAGTAGCCCATCCCGCTGAAAAGGTCCCTGAATAAGAGTTGTTTAAGGATGTTATTATTATTGTTATTATCATTACTATCATTATTATTATTAGTAGTAGTAGTAGTAGTAGTAGTAGTACTAGTAGTAGTAGTAGTAGTAGTAGTAGTAGTAGTAGTAGTAGTAGTAGTAGTAGTAGTAGTAGTAGTAGTAGCAGCAGCAGCAGCAGCAGTTGGTACACCAGGAAAAATGCTTAGTGGCATTTCGTTAGTCTTAACGCTCTGAGTTCAAATTCCGCCGAGATCGATTTTGCCTTTCCTCCTTTCGTGGGCGATAAAATGCACCATTTATCACAGGAGTAATTGTTGTCTTAGTCTTCCACTGTCTCTTAAGATTTTGTTCCCCTAGGGAATTGCAAAGTCTATGATCTTACACTGTTAAGTTTTGTTCCCTATAATGACACCTATGATCTTACACCGTCCTCTATAATCATATCTGGTTTTCGTTCTTCAGGTGTATGGTCAGTCTTTCTGAGGAAATCACATAAGATCCTGTAAATCTCATTTTCCATCATATCCTCTGGTTCTTATTCTTACCACTTTCCTGTTATTTTGAAGCCATACACTCGCCTAAACCCGTAAAGCCCTCCACGAATTTAACTCAAAATGTAAGTATGGCAAAATTTATTGCTGCACCTATTTGAAGGTATTCTGTGAACGACTGTAAATTCAGTTAAAGAATGAATCATAGCAATGAATGACTCACCATGGAAAACGTAGATAGTAGCAACGAGAAAAAATTAAAATCCCAATCTATGTTTTGTCATTGATTTCTCAGCCACTGTCAACGCTTATAATGATTCTTGATGCTTTTCTATCGCTTATCAGTCATTGACGAGTTAATACATACTACATCTGAACATTTTGCTTTTAGCAAAGTCGGCATAAAACATGCCTATTTTGAGCTGCGATTATTGATTAAATAGTGTCTTCAAACTGCTTTCCAAACCTTTAAATTGCATTAGTATACTCCTATTTGGCCCTTCGAACATAATGGCATGTTTTCAACGAGTGATTAATAAAATTACATCGCAGAATAATCACCTATTCGTAGTTAAATTGCTTTATTGTATACAGTAACTCTACTGAGGGTCATAAGAAATTTAGGGTGGTTTTCTCAGCTGTGAATGATCTTATAACTCTTTCTAGAAAAAAAAATTTTCGGTAACACACGCATTAATTTCTTTGGTTATTACATGAAAGGCCACAAAATAATACCAGATCCCAATAGATTGTTTCTACTTAAATGTTAACAGGTTCCTTGCAAAAAAATTATTGCTAGTTTATTACAGCAAACAGGCGTCAGATCATTTCTGGTGAAGCAAAACCCTTAAAGAAAGCTATCCCTTTTCCTCTTCCCCAAGCTGCTGTCGTTACAGCTTTTGATACTTTGAAATCGATATAGAAAACTGACCGTCGTGTTAGTGAGCACATCATACCATTTATAACTGAGACCCACGTAACAGGTTCTACTGTAACTACAACATTAGAAGGATTTTATTGCGTTTTTCTTTTCCCTCTCACCTTCTCCAAAACCAACTGCATTTGATGAGTGCTGATCTAAACGGTGACACTAACTTCTGAAGAGACGCGATCCCATTATTACAGACCAACATAGCATTTGATTTATGCTTGATAAATCTACTAAATAAATAATAATAAAATAACACATAATGCTGGAAGGTCAAATTCTCTTTATTCAGTTTTAACATTCTCTATCGTTATGGAGAAGAGGAAGTAATGCCGCTTTCTTAATGTGATGTTCTACTCAAATAGATTACACATTTCTTCGACGGATTCACGATGAATCACGTTGTTCATGCGTGAAAATTTTCTCGTATTATGTAAAGGCAAAAACGATTTCCGCTTTCTGCTATGAATGTTCTTAAAAGCTGTTGACAACCGAATTGATACCTGATTTTTCATTCCTATAACTCAACACTTTCAGTAGATGTTGGGGAAAATTAGACAATCAAATACATTTTAGTGCTGTTTACTAAATGCCCAAGTTATCCGTTTGTTTTTCTTTGTATTGGCCTAACTTCTTGAATTATAATTCAATATCTCGAAAACTTTTACTCTTTCTACACTGGATTACTGGAGCTAGCTGCCCTTATTGGGTAGCTCAGTTCATGTCTATATAAATGGCAAATTTTGTAAATCAGCAAAAAATTACGGAAAGGAAACTAATTTTGCAACCTTACAAAGATGGAGGCATTGGACTCAATACAGAGCCAACCGAACAGAATGAAAACTCTTAGTTTTAGAGTTATTGAATGTTTTAGAATCTCGCTTGGAAGGTGTTCTTTTTTTAAGTACTTCATTCAGTTTTCTCCTGGCCTCAACGGCTATCAACAAGTTTCTTCATGTTTATTTAGGTTTTCTTTCTTTTTAGACATCGTTTTCAAGTTGGCATTTCTTTTCCTTCTCGTGAACTTCTTAAAATAACATTATATACACATGCTTCAGTGATCCTTTAACTAAAGAAGATGAATTGATGGAATGCGATGAGGAATTTGTGGGGGCACATTGCCTAGTGGTTAGAACAGCAGGTTCGCAGTCGAGGGATTGCGGGTTCGAATCTCAGACCGGGCGGTATGTGTGTTTATGAGCGGAGCACCTAAGCTCCACGCGGCTCCGGCAGAAGGTAAAGGTGAACTTCTGCTGACTCTTTCGCCACAACTTTCTCTCACTCTTTCCTCCTGCATCTTGCAGCTCAGCCTGCGGCGGATCGGCGTCCCGTCCAGAAGGGGGAACCTATACTCAAATGAAACTGGGAAACCAGCCCTTATGAGTCAGGCATGGCTCGAGAAGGAACAAACAACAACAACAACAACAACAATAGGAAATTTATCTATGTTCGAAAAAATAATGAAAAAATTAACACTGACATTCTTCGTTACCTGTTATTATGCCTGACAACTTCAGGTGAAGTAATTAGGTCTGCGGAATCAGCTTTTCCAATTGCTGACACAATTCCAAATCTCAATAACACTTCCAACTTAATTCATTCTCCATTCCACGTCAATACCTTTTTCTCATGAGAGAAAACGTTTTGATTAAAAGAGACCGTAAGACGGCAAGACATTCCACCGAGTCCTGCAAAGTGCATCGCTTCCATTGATAAAATTCTTCGTACAAAAAAAAAAACAACCTACAAAACCACAAAAAAAAAATGTTCATTAAAATGTATAAATATAAAATTCAATTCCAGACTGCTATCATATAATTACCATTTTGTTAATTTTACAATATCACAGTTTTTTGTTATTTTTATTAAGGTGCAAGTTCATTTTTCTTACAAATTGTTTCTGATAGAAACACGAGATCTAATATTTGTGGGCAAGAGTTAGTTGACACCAAAATACTTCTTGTCTTGGAGAGTGTTGTTTGCCTGAAGCGTTATGATGCGGAAGTGAAATGACAAACAACGAAGACTCAAAGCTTCTGACAATGCGTAGAGGAAAAGTTAAATAACTTTTATATATTACAAGCACAAAGGCTATATGCCAATCAACGTGGCAAGATCTACGTAAACTTACATTTCAAAGCCATCTGCTTCAATTGGTCTTTGTGCCAGAAATAGGTAAACGTTGCATAAGTTTCCGCTTTCCGTCTTATTTGTTATTTTGAAATTTGACTGGCACTTTATTTTATCGACCTCGGATGATTGAAAGACTATGTTGATCTCAGCAGTAATTGAATTCAGAACGTAAAGAACCGGATCAAATACTGCAGGGCATTTCATCCGACAGCTCTAGCAATTCTACAAATCTACCATCATCTCCATAAACCGTATAAATTCTGATAAGATAGATATTTCCCTTTTTTAAAGCGGATATTGCGTTGGATATTATACCAAGTGTAATAAGGCGGCAAGCTGGCAGAAACGTTAGCACGCCGGGCGAAATGCATAGCGGTATTTCGTCTGCCGTTACGTTCTGAGTTCAAATTCCGCCGAGGTCGTTTTGCATTTCATCCTTTCGGGGTCGATAAATTAAGTACCAGTTACGCACTGGGGCCGATGTAATCGACTTAATCCGTTTGTCTGACCTTCTTTGTCCCCTCTGTGTTTAGCCCCTTGTGGGTAATAAAGAAACAGGTATTTCGTCTGCCGTTACGTTCTGAGTTCAAATTCCGCCGAGGTCGACTTTGCCTTTCATCCTTTCGGGGTCGATAAATTAAGTACCAGTTACGCACTGGGGTTGATCTAATCGGCTTTATCCGTTTGTCTGTCTTTGTTTGTCCTCTCTGTGTTTAGCCCCTTGTGGGCAATAAAGAAATAAGTATACCAAGTGTTGAAGAATTCTATAAAAGCGTATGGCGCTCTAACTTCATTCCCTGAACGAAAACTTGGTACACGATTTCTGTTAGCCTGACTTCATACGGCAGTCATACAGACTCCTTCACCCAGCTCTATGAAAATGTGGCTTTCTGCTTAACTAAAGAAATCATTATTATGTCCACGGACTTCGAGCTTATCGATTTATTTTGTTTCAGCTGTCGTTGCAATTATTTCAATCAAAGCGGATCTCTAAAGAAAATAAACAAACATGAAAACAAACCTAGAGCACGTAGCGGACAATCAATACGGTTAATTATTAACTGATACGGATATACGTTATGTGTTCTATCATATGTATGTATACATGTGTGTATATACATATGTATATGTATATATATATATATATATATATATATATATTATATATATTATATATAGAGAGAGAGAGAGAGAGAGAGAGAGAGAAAGAAAGAGAGAGATATACATATGTATATACATATATATATATATACATATTCATATATATATGTGTGTGTGTGCGTGTGTGTGTGTGTGTGTGAGTATGAGTGTGTGTCTGAATGTGTATTTATGAATATAGATATATATGATCACACATGCACACCATACACACGAGCACATACATATGCTGTATATATATATATATGTGTGGTGTGTGTGTGTGTGTGTGTGTGTGTGTGTGTGTGTGTGTGTGTGTGTGTGTGTGTGAGTGTGTGTTTGCGTTAATAACCCCTATAATGTGGTGCTTTATCCCTTCACCAAAGTGAATAGAACCTTGGCCAGGAGGAATAGTTGTGAGACGGTATCCAACGTTCATCGGGTGTTTCGACTCTGAACCGTAACACTCTCCCGTTAGTGGGTCAGCAGAGGTGGCCAAGTCACTACTCCTCATCTCCTCCTAGCTCCCAGCTTAACTCTTCTCTCTTACTCCAAAGGCAACAAGAGGCTCTTTCAGCGGCCTCTCCCATACTGCGCACAGCCACCCTTCGCTCCTTACCTCTCATTCTAAAATCTGTACTCAAACTCCATGCCAACTGAGTAGGGAATCCCTACAGCCAAACTCGACTGCCGTCCCTTCTCCCTGCAATCATGTAAAAGGCTCTCGTATCTGGCACGCTTCCGTTCATGACCTCATCACATCCAACTTCCCACGGAACTGTGAGTTTAATTACGATAATTTTCTCGGCCTTTTTAGACGACAGGGCCACATCTGGTTTCAGGGTTGTATAGACAACCTGGGGAAACTGAAACTGTAATGGCGGTTGCTTCTGAGAGGACCCCATGGAAGAGATGCCTGGGATCACTACCAAACAAAGTTCCAAGAAATACCGGGTGGAAAAGATGGATGGATTCATGGATAAACACAATGACTATAGTAGATGAATCGTAAAATTAAAGATGGAAAGAAATATACAAGCAAAATCAATTACAAGAAAGTTTTTAAAATTAAGTACAAAAGGGTAAAAACTACCAGATGGTGAAATGTATATCCCATTTGTGAGTATAAACCATTATCTTTTATATCCTACTAGCTGCTGCAGTAAACAATTATCGCGTTTCTTTCACACACAAACCCCTTATATTTCAGATGCCCACAAAACATTTTAGGTACTGCTCTTTCTTTCACTTCTAGCAAGCATATAAGAAATCAAGTACTTTGATATAATTAGTAAAGCCCACGTCATCCAAAAATATAAAGTTTGAATTATTGTTTACATTCATTATTTATTGCTTTACTTCGAAAGATAAAATATCTTATTTTCAGGAATTGTGTAAAACATGATAGTTTATTTTTTGCGTTTTATTGTCGCCAATGTTTGTCAAATACAAAAAGAAATTAATCACAGAAACGGTCACCCGGAAAACAACCAAAATTAGGAGAAAATTTATTTATGTTATTCGCATTAGAATATCAAAACACTGATACGCCATCATGAACTGTGCACACGTGGTACATTTGCGTCACATTTTCATTTTTTTACCAAATCTTCATCTCTGTGACATGAGTTTTTCGCTCTTTACAGGATCACAAAGTAAGTGACTGAACTGGATTTAAATCGTCTGTACTGTCTTTCTTCGAAAGCATGGCTTTAGTTCGAATTAAAGCAATATTTAAATATTTGGCAAACCCATCGGACCCTGATACTGAACTATTTAAAACTTTCCATAATATAGAGAGGAACTTCCTCCCACTAAAGACCATACCATCTCATCACAAAGGTTTTCTAACCCCAGACATACCAAGTTCTTGCATGCCCTCCAATATTTTAAGCTGTTGATATTTCGGGAAAATCTTCCAGAATAATCCCAGAACCGCTCACGCTTTGATTGTATTTGCACATAGGTGTCACTGTCATCGGTGAATATCCATATATACCCATATATAATAAACCTTTACATAAATAAATAACGTGAAATACACGAAGGGACGAACAAAAAGACAAACGGATCATTCAAAGCCTTCGTTCTTCAGTCAGAAACTTATCCCTCATCGCAGATTTCGGCTGTTTAATTCTGAGATCCGCTCTGAATCAGCCAGCCACAGAAGGAAAGAATGCAACGCAACAGAGACGAACATGAAACGAAAAATCTTTTTTGGAGACAGTAACGGTTAAAAACATGGATGACACAGGCGCCCTACGGCTTTGAGACAAAAAGAGAGAACAAAAACAATATATACCCATATATATCTGACCATATACCAACCATACTAACTACGAATAACTGCTAAGAATTTGCCTCATCCGTTTAATCTCAAGAACATATCATAAATGATGTCCCACTTACTTGTTACTTAGACTTATTTAAGTGGTAGCGACAAGCAAAGAGAACTAAACTTTGTACCTTGTACTGGTGCACATCATGCAATCGTCGAAAATAGCCGCTATTCTTAAACATACACCACCATACAATCGATCAGAAAAGCCACTCAATGTATAATCCAGGCGTTACATCTCAGAAGCATTTCAGAAAAGAGGTATTTATTACTTTGCTCATGGCTTCACGCAGTTATATCAAGCACGAACCTACGAGCTGTAGAACAAACTCAGTAGTTTCACAATTTCCGCACTCACCACATTACCCACACTCTTTACACATTCACACATGAACTAATAGCCTTGTATAACAACCTTACAACACTCCACGAATATCTCATTCATTTCATTTCATTTATCTAATTTTATCTTACACTTTACCATTTTCAATTATTTTACAGCTCTTCAAGGTTACACCAGATAATTTATTTCATTCTATTTCATCTCATGCCTCTAGTTTAATCCATTTTATTTCATTTATCATCTTCCCATCACCCGTCATTCAACAGTTATTTATTTAGTAACTAATTAATCATTCACTTATCTATTGTTAATATTCATTAATTTTGCTAACCACCCGCCTGTCATCACATTTCCTCCCATAATGTAACACATGTATGTGTTTTGAGTAATTCGGAAGTTACGAGTGTGGACACAAGAATATGCAGGTGAGAAACTACGTGTTATAAAATGTTATTTGACTGCAAACTCATTAACCTTGCTTCGGCTATCTCCTTCTAATAAACACATTATATTCATATCACATATTTCAACCTACAGCAGAGCGACAGACATATTAACACCACATCAACACTAGATTTATGCTAATCAGCTAATCATTTGCGTGTTGTCTGTTGTTGTTTTGTCTTCAACCAAAATGGCTGACAGATAACATTCGAAAGTGGTTCAAAAGCGATTACATGTGATGCTAGTTAAAATTTCTTTCAGGTTTAATTACAACTGATCATAGCATATTTTATATACAATACAACCGATACTGAGTACACATTCTCTTTTCGTTCCGATTTTCACAATGTGCACACACACACACACACATACACACACACACACACACACACACACACACACACACACACACACAGCGTTAATATACACTGTATTTTAAGTAAGAGCTACTCCAAGCAATCATTTTAGGCTCAGTGTACTGGGACTGTAAGATTGGTTGGAGACCCATGGTACTTTATATAAATCTGCCGATTTATCGTGTTTGAATGTCATGAAACTTTTTATAGCTGTTATTTGAAATCTGTGTTTATTAACTAATATTTATCTCTCACAGGATGGAGCACTTATTGTTTTGATTCCACCTACTAATGCTTTGTCAGAGATAGACTACTGCAACGGGACAAGAGGAAATCAACGCAACCAGATGGGCACGAGTGATAAAGACCCAACATGGCAATGATGTCACACTAAGATCTTTGATGGATCTACCTGAGTAATCACTAAACGAACCCGAGGTGATGTACAAGCTTTTTCACGAGCATTCGCCCAGCTGTTTTGGGGGAGCGGTGGGCCGGAGCGTAGGTAGGACCTCACGGACTTCTTCGCTAGTTTTCCGCGTCTTTCGGGGCGGGATGCGAAATGGTGTGAGGGGCCGATCACCGCTGTGGAGGTGGAGGAGACGTTGTCGGACTGCAGCAGGGACAAGTCGCCGGGACTAGATGGGCTCCCCTACGAACTGTATTACAGTATGCCAGACTTTAACTTAAGTACCATATTCAACTGAATATATATATATATACACACACACACACACACACACACACACACACACACACACACACATATATATATATATATATATATATAACAAATGTATCCTTTTCTAGTCTAGGCACTAGGCCCGAAATTTTTGAGGAGGGGGCTAGTTGATAAGATCGACTCCAGTACGCAACTGGTACTTAATTTATCGACCTCGAAAGGATGAAAGGCAAAGTCACCCTCGGCAGAATTTGATATTTAAAATGTATCAAATATATCATATATATATATATATATATATATATAATATATATATATATATATATATATATATATATATGTATGTATGTACGTATGTATATATATATATGTATGTATGTATGTATGTATGTATGTACGTATGTATATATATATATATATATATATATATATTATATATATATATATATGTGTGTATATATATATATATGTGTGTGTGTGTGTGTGTATCAAATGTAGACGCAACTTCGAAAATCGGTGTCGTTGTTTGTGGTGCTATTGTTGTTGTTGTTGTTTGGGGTATTGTGCTGTTCTTGTTGATGCTGCTGCTGTTACTCTTACATTTATTGTTATTTTCACCCTTGACGTCGTCACAATTCTGTTCTCTTGCATTACAGTGAGACTGAGTCTCTCTCAAAACAGACATCCGTTCCTAAAAGTTAATTAAGAACGTGAATGGAGCGATCGCTCATATAAATTAGAAATCAGGCGTTGTTTTAGTTTATCTTTCTTTTCCTTTTTTTTTTACTTCAACCAAAAAAAAAAAGCAAGAGAACCTGCATAGGCATAAATTTCATCTGTCAATAGTTACCAATACTTGTATTATTAAATATGTCCATTGGCGGAGAATGAAGAATGATGGAGACTAAGTTTTTATTTGTCGCTCAGATCTCTCTTAATACTAGTCACAGCTCTCTTGCAGCTCTGATTAGCTTCTAATAATGTTAATATCGCTTACTGTTCGCGACTTTACTGTAGCCATAAATGACCAAATAATGAAATAATAATTAATATTTCTGACTGAATGAAGATACTTAATAGATTTCATCAACTTCAGTACTAGTTTGGTACTCTATTTTATCGACCCCGAAATGGATGCAAAAAGCATAATAGCGGTTTCGAATTTAAGCAGAGAAACCGTTAATGTTGATGGTAGGCGGTTAGGTGATACCGTCGATCTCAGTGCCAGTCAGGTGCTCTAGTTTATCGATGAAGGGCAAAGGTTACCTTGGCGAGATTTGAATTCAAAGCGTAAAACGACGGAACAAATGCCACCAGGTACGTAATAATAATAATAATAATAATAATAATAATAATAATAATAATAATAATAATAATGTTGTTTGGCATCCTTTCTGTCTCGGGAGACAATGGAGTTGCGCATTTTTTTTTTTTTCTAGGTCTAGTCCGGCTGTTATATTTTATTTCCTGTTACATTTCTTGCTGTGGCTGTGTAGTCCTATCCTGGACAAACACTCCCTCTGGCAGGTACTGCAAATGTAGCGAAGACTGTTCCTGGCTGGTTGTAGTGCCATGGTCTCTTGTTTATGTCTCTTCCTTTCTTTCCATTTCTCCTCTCTCTTTCTGTCACTCCTCTGTATACCCTCTTTCACTGTACGTCGCCATTCTCCACGGTTGCCGGCGACTGCCTCCCAACCGCTAATGTTGATGTTGCAGGCCTTCATCCCTTTTGCAAACATCCTTGTAACGTAAGATCGGTCTACCCACAGACCTAGTACCCCTAGCAAGCTCTCCGTAGAGTATGTCCTTGGGGATTCTGCCATCTTTCATACGGCTAACATGCCCAAGCCATCTCATACGTCTTTGTGTGAGGAGTGCAAACAGGCTTGGTATTCCTGCTTGCCTGAGGACATCTTTGTTGGGGATATGATTCTGCCATTTGATGTGGAGAATTTTTCGGAGGCAGCGCAGGTGAAAGATGTTTAGGCGACGCTCTTGGTGTGTGTATAGCGTCCAGGTCTCGCTTCCAGTAGAGTGCTGAGTACACATGCCTGGTAGATCTTCATTTTTGTGGTCTTGGTCAGCTTATTGTTGTCCCAAGCCCGTTTGGAGAGTTGGGCCATCGCAGCAGCTGCCTTGCCAATGCGTATATTGAGCTCAGCGTCAAGGGATAGGTTGTAGGTGACGGTAGAGCCCAGATAGGTAAACTTCTCCACCTCTTGTAATCTGTGGTCTCCAATATGTATGTTTGGGATGTCCGATGTAGCCTGGCCCATGATGTTGGCCTTCTTAAGGCTGATAGCTAAGCCAAAGTCGTTACATGCTTGCTCAAAACAGTTAATGAGCCTTTGGAGGGCTTCTTCTGTGTGTGTTACCAGAGCGGCATCATCAGCAAATAACATCTCCTTGATCAGGACGTTTCTGATTTTGGTCTTGGCACGCAGGCGCGAGAGATTGAACAGTTTCCGTCACTTCTACTGTGCAGAAACACTCCATCATCTGATGTCTGAAGGCATGTGACAGCAAGAGTGAGAAGAAGATGCCAAACAATGTAGGAGCGAGACACAGCCTTGCTTTACCCCCCCGTTTTTTTTTTGGAAGGCGGCTGATGTTGAACCGTTGTGCTGTATGGTGCCTTGCATGTCATCATGGAAAGACTTGATGATCCTCAGCAGCTTTGGTGGACATCCGATTTTTTGGAGCAGGAGGAAGAGGCCTGTTCTGCTTACCGTGTCAAAAGCCTTGTTAGATCAATGAAGGCCATATATAATGGCATTTTCTGCTCTCTGGACTTCTCCTGAAGTTGGCGTATGGAGAATATCATATCGATAGTTGATCTGCTTCTTCTAAAGCCACACTCTGCGATTCCGGATACATTCGAGAAGCAAGTAGTTGTAGCCTGGCCAGGATAACGCGGGCAAAGGTCTTTCCAACAGTGCTTAGAAGGGATATACCACGGTAATTGTTACAATCACCACGGTCACCTTTGTTTTTGTAGAGCGTAATGATGTTGGCATCCCGCATATCCTGAGGGACTGTACCCTCTTCCCAGCACTGACACAGAAGCTCATGAAGGTGCCGAAGCAGGATGGTGTTTTTGCCGGCTTTGATGATCTCTGAGGGGATGCCGTCTTTTCCCGGAGCCTATTTCTTGCTAGGGAGTCACAGCCTTGGTGAGCTCTGCTATAGATGGCGGACTGTCAAGTTCGCACATGACTGGCAAGATCTTGACACTCTCGACTGCAGCCTCAGCCACTGTAGTCTCCCGTGAGTAGAGATCCTGGTAGTGCTCCACCCATCTATCCATTTGCTTGCCTTGATCCCTGGTAGTGGGTAGCGAACTTCTTCACTACTTCAGGGAGTGACGACCCTGCCTGACACGAGTTCCGGGCTCAGCTGGCTCCGGCTGACAGTACCCGGTATGGGCCCCTATCCAGGGTTACGGAAAGGAGACAACCTTCAATGAAATCCGGAGTGGAGCCCCGAAGGCGGTCTAGTGTTCGATTCGACACTCTTCCGGCAGCTCCTGCAACCAAGCTGGTGCCAAACGTAATGCACTGCACTCCACTGGACTACATCAGCAAGGTCGAGAGAGGAAACCTGACGATTGGGCTACCCAGGACTTTCTTATCTATAGCCCAGGCCTGCGCAAAACTGGAGAGGACACTTCAGTGCTGCTGTAAAAAGCTGCAGAAAAACAACACAGGAGGTAACAGTTACGAGTGATAAGTCCATTCAGATTGGCGTAAAATATGGACGCTACGGGTTACCTCTGCCGGTGGGAGGGACTTCCGTGTCCTATTGGTTAGCTACTGCCCACCTCAAGCTGGGCAGCCCCCAGTTAATAAGGTGCTGACCCGCCACAAGCCGCCTGTTCATTGGGTGCTTGGAGCTAAGAGTACGACTCGAAAAGCGGCCTGCAACCTCTGCACCAGGCAAGCAACTAAAATTCAAGAAAACACCAGTTCTGCAGTTGGCAAGCTGGAATGTCAGGACCATGTGTCCTGGAATATCTGACGATCTTCTCAGTATTGAAGACACAAGGAAAAAGGCCATCATTGACCGTGAACTAAAGAGGCTCAACATAGATATTGCTGGGCTGCAGGAGACAAGACTTCCCTCAAACGGCAGACTCAAAGAGCAGGACTTCACCTTCTTTTGGCAGGGAAGAGATCCAGAAGAACCTCGTCAACATGGCGTTGGCTTTGCAGTGAGAAACTCACTACTCTCCTCAATAGAACCACCATCGAGAGGCACTGAGCGTATCCTCTCACTGCGCCTCTCGACTTCTTCTGGCTCAGTACATCTACTCAACATCTATGCTCCCACTCTCTACAGCTCAGAGGAGACCAAGGACCAGTTCTACAAAGATCTCAACTGTGTCCTAGAAAATATACCAACGACTGAAAATATCTACCTTCTAGGGGATTTTAACGCTCGCGTGGGATCTGACCATGATTCGTGGCCCATTTGTGTTGGACACTTTGGTATTGGCAACATGAATGACAATGGTCAGAGACTACTCGAATTCTGCACATACCACAACCTGTGCATCACAAACACATTCTTTACCAGCAAGCCATCCCACAAGGCATCCTGGAGACATCCAAGATCTCACCTTTCTGAGTTCCACTCTATTGACCCGCAGTTATCACAGTGCGGATTGTGACACAGACCACTCACTAATTAGAAGCAGGGTGAGGATTCTCCCTAAAAAAGTCCATCGCTCCAAGAAAGTGGGCCGACCACGCATCAACACCGCCAGAACCTCGGACCCTACACTGCGAAAATGTTTTGCTGCTTCTATCACGGTTGCCCTCAGTAGCTGCCCAACCTCTTGCTGAAAGTAGGTGGGACTATATCAGGGAAGCCTTGTATACGACATCATTGGATACTTTCGGCATGAGAGAAAGGCAA
>NC_043000.1:5583019-5590519 GCF_006345805.1 Octopus sinensis
TGAGAAAAGATCTGTCGATTCTTAATGAAATCAGTAGACAATCAACGCTACTGAGCAACAAAAAGAAAACAAAAATACTCCGCAAATACAACATCACAGAAAAAGATTTACCTGAGATAAAAGAAAAACTAAAGCAAGATATCCTTGTCAAAGCACAAAGGATCCGCCGGTACGAGAAACGCCAGCGCTTCTTTGAACAAAACAGAAAGTTCAACTCCAACCCCAAAAAGTTCTACCAAGAACTTGGCAAAAATAAAATAGAAATCACTGCAGCACCAACGGCAGAAGAAGTGGAAGAATTCTGGAGAGAAATATAGTCGGCGAACGAACAACCAAAAAAGTATTAAAACAACAAACTTTGCATCTGAGCAACTTTGGACCCCCATAACAACTGAAGAGGTCACCCAGGCACTGCAAAGACTAAGCAACTGGAAGGCACCTGGGCATGACAAGATCCTCAACTTCTGGTTGAAATATCTAACAGGAATGCACAAAAAGCTGGCTGAAAACTTTAACAACATACTAGCAGAGCCAAAGACAATCCTAGAATGGCTCACGAAGGGGAAAACCATCTTAATTCCCAAATCAAATGAGACAGCAAAACCAGAAAACTACAGACCAATAACCTGTCTTCCTACAATGTACAAGGCATTTACTGCAGTGATATCGCAAAGGTTGAACACGCACCTGGACGAAAACAACCTGTTTCCAGAATAGCAGAAAGGATGCCGCAAAGGCTCATATGGCTGTGAAGATCAACTAATGATTAATAAAGCCATAACTGAAGACAGCCACAGAAAGAAGAAAGGCCTCAGTATGGCCTGGATCGACTATAAAAAGGCATTTGATAGCATCCCCCACACATGGATCCTCGAAACACTAGCCATTAACAAAGTAGCACCAACAATTATAAAATTCATAGGACACTCAATGAATAAATGGCAAACAGGGCTACAGCTCCAAACAAAAGAGAGACTCATGAAAACCAAAGACATCCCCATTAGAAGAGGAATATTCCAGGGAGACACGCTCTCTCCACTCCTTTTCTGCTTGGCACTGTCACCTCTATCTGATATGCTAAATAGAACTGGATGCGGATATAAATGTTACAGCAAAACGATCAGCCACCTTTTATATATGGATGACCTAAAACTATACGCTGCAAATGACAAACAGCTGGAAACACTATTAAAGACAATTCATGGATTTACCAAAGAAATAGATATGAAATTTGGATTAGAAAAATGCGCCAAAGTAACCATGAAAAGAGGAAAACTAGTTAAGAGTAGCAACATCACACTAGATAAAACCAATGAAATAAAAGAATTAGACCAAAGCCAAACTTACAAATACTTAGGAATCCATGAACTAGATAAGACACAACACACACAAATGAAAGAGAAAATAAAAAAAGAATATTATAGACGAGTTAGATCAATACTAAAAACAGAGCTCAATGCTAAAAACAAGATAATAGGTATCAACACTTTAGCTGTCCCAGTTATAAGTTACAGCTACAATATCCTTAACTGGACACTAAATGAACTGACCAAAATAGATAGGAAAACAAGAAAAATAATGACAGGATCTAGGATGCATCACCCAAAATCTGACATAGAAAGACTATATATACAACGTATAGAAGGTGGTAGAGGCCTTATACAGCTGGAAAACTACTATAAAATAACCACCATAGGACTGCAAAATATCTACTTCAGAAGGAAGGAAAACTGATACAAATAGCGGCAAAACACAAGCAAAACAAAAAACTGTTCTCAGTATTTAAGGAAGCTGACAAATACAAACAAGAAATCATACCACCTAACAGATATGAAAAAGAAGAAGAAGAAGAAGAAGAAGAAGAAGAAGAAGAAGAAGAAGAAGAAGAAGAAGAAGAAGAAGAAGAAGAAGAAGAAGAAGAAGAAGAAGAAAAGAAGAAGAAGAAGAAACAACAAAAGCTATAAAACAAATGAAATCCAAACTAAAAATAGAACAACAACGAACCATGATAAAACGATGGCACGAAAAGCCCCTTCATGGTAAATACTGGACTAAACTAAATGCAAAAGAAATAGACAAAGAAAAATCCCAGCAATGGTTGAGAAGCTCAGGACTCAAAGCAGAGACAGAGGGATTTTTAATTGCAGCACAAGACCAAAGCCTCCCCACCAGAAATTACCAAAAACATGTAATGAAAAGAAATATTACAAGTAACTGCAGAATATGTGGAGATGGACAAGAAACAATAAATCATATTATCTCTAGCTGCCCAGTCCTGGCTAAGAAGGAATATATTCACAGACATGACAGAGTCGGAACTTACATACACTGGAAGCTATGTCAACATTATGGAATAACAACAGAAAAAGATGGTATAGGCACACACCAGAAACGAGAAAGCAACCATACCCTGGGATATGCCGATACACACAGATAGAGAAATTAAGGCCAACAGACCAGATATAGTTGTCAGAGATCATTAAGAAAAAAATGCTTTCTAATTGATGTATCAATATCGGCAGATGACAACGTGTCTCTAAAAGAAATGGAGAAATTTTCAAAATACAAAGACCTGGAAATAGAGGTAACCAGAATGTGGAATCTAAAAACAGAAACAATTCCTATCATAGTAGGTGCATTAGGCATAATAGAAAAATATTCAGACAAATACGTAACAAAAACACCAGGACTTACAAACACATATAACATACAGAAAATTGCACTACTAGGCACTGCACACATTCCTCGCAGAACACTTTCCATACAATAACCATCAGAGCATCACTACAAATCACAGCACATACCCAAGGCACACAGAGCTGCGCTCGGTAGTGAAGTGAAAGCACGCTATAAAAATAAAACTACTGAATAATAATAATAATAATAATAATAATAATAATAATAATAATAATAATAAAACTACTGAATAATAATAATGATGATGATGATGATGATGATCATTATGAGAATTAAAAATTCCAATTATTATTATTATTAATATTTTTACTACTACTATCATCAACATCCTCTTCCTCCTCATTACCACCATCATCATTATCATCATCATTATCATTATCATTGTTATTATTATTATTAGTAGTAGTAGTATTAGTATTATTATTATCATTATTATTATTATTATTATTATTATTATTATTATTATTATTATTGTTGTTGTTTTTGTTGTTGTTGTTGTTGTTGTTGTTATTCAGTCAACCGTGCTTAGAACGTCCCTCAGTCGGTCATTTATCCATTTTTTCTACTTAGTTATTTTATTAGCTTTATTCAATATTACTGTTTTTTATTAATATTACTATTATCATTATTTATAGCCATTATTTATAATAAGACAGACTGACGTCAGAGTCGCCAGGGAAGCAGGCAACCAAGCTATATGATACGGTGTTTGCTATTGTCGCAATTTCACAGGTAACAGGACGTCTGCTGACGTCATACAAACACAAATGTCCGATCGCTGAAGGTGATAAGCCTTTCCGGTGACGGCCATCAACCCTTTCACATCAAAGTTGTAGACGTTATTAAGTGTCCCAACACTATGTTAGGTGCTCTGTATATACCTGTTGCATCTATACACACAGGCATATACATGCATACACATACACACACATACAGAACACACACACACACACAAGCGCATGCATATACATATATACATACATGCATTCACATGTATATGTATACACACACACACATATATATATATGCACGTACAAATATATATATATATATTACCTATAGATATACTTATTTACACACATGCATACAGGTACGCACACATATATATGTATGCGTGTACATATATATATATGTGTGTGTGTGTGTGTGTGTATGTGTATGTGTGTATACAAATATACATATTTGTGCATGTATGTATATATATATATATATATATATACATATATTCGTGAATGTGTGTGCGTGGATATGGGTATGTATGTATGCATGTGTATATATATATATATATATATGTATGTATGTATGTATGTATGTAATGTATGTATGTATGCATGTGTATATATATGTATGTATGTATGTATGTATGTATACATGTGTGTATAAGGTTATTTTCTTTACACTGGTGATTTTGCGATTTATTTTGGGGCCTATTTATTTATTGTATTTAACAATCAATCCGAATGAACAATATTGATAGTTCTTTTTTCCTTTTCTTTTTCTTTTTTTTTTTCTCTTTTATTATGTTTAGCGTTATTTAACCGAAACTTGTGTTCTGAAAACAAATCGGGAAAAATCAAGAAATCGAGAAATCTGATCAACAATATATTACAGTAATTGTTTTATTTATAGGCAATTATATTTGGTTAGTTACGCACTTTATTTGTTTGTTCGCTGGTCTTTATGTGGTTTGGTGATTGCAGCCACTTGTATATGGATTTGCAACGTTTTCCTCTTCTTGGCTTTAATATCAAATTGAGGTCAGCAGTGGACGTTGCTCTGTTAGAGGAGAAGAGAAGACCGTTGGATAAATTTCTTATCGTATTTAAGTCAGTCACTTTAAACTGTGATTTCAAGTCATCTTTGCCAACTGGGCCCACCGAATTAGAAGAATCGTTAGAGATTCGGATGAAATATTTTGTAATATTTAGTTTTTTCCCCCTTCGTTCCAAGTTCGAATCCCGTCGAAGTCATCTTTGCCTCTAGATCCAAATGATTGACATAATCATTAGAGATTTGGATAAATCATCGCGTAATATCTAGCTTTGTCCCCTTACGTTCCAAGTTCGAATCCCGTCGAAGTCATCTTTGCCACTAGGGCCATGGAGCTGACAGAATCCATAGAAAGTCATGTAAAATTACTTGTAGCTGTTGGTTTTGTCTCTTTATGTACTAAGAACGAATACCACCGAAGTAAACTTTGACTTTTAGATCCAGTGGATTGACATAATCGGTAAAGCGTCGGGTAAATGGCAAAGCAGTATTACTCCAAGGCTCTTAACTCTCTCAGTTCTACTCCTACCGAGATCATCTTTGTTTCTAAGTTCAGTGGATTGACAAGGCATGGGATAAAATGCTTTGTAGTACATAGCTCGATCCCCCAAGGGTTTCGTGTTCGAATCGTGCTTTTGGGGATGCTGGAATGGTGAGACCGGTAAGTGACACGATGCACTGTTTTCTATTCAATTGCCGAGATTATCTTTGCATATATTCCTTCCTGAATGGATAAAATAATAACACGTGACACTGTGTTACAATAAAAATAACTTACTGCGCAATAACTAAATACATATATATGTGTGTGCATATATATATATATATATATATATATATATATATATATATATATATGCATATATATATATATATATATATATATGCATATATATATATATATATATATATGTATATATATATCAATTTGTGTTGCAAGAGAGAGAGAGAGAGAGAGAGAGAGAGAGAGAACATTACAACAAGTACGCAGTATAAATGTGTGTGTGTGTTTATTAGGTAATAATGCATTAAAAAATGTGTATAAGATATAGGAAATTAGTGCTCATATCTGACCAGATACTTAGAATCTAACATTAAACGAAGGATGGCTGAACCCAGGCAAACAAGGATATGTTATAAACAACGTGACGGTTAAGCTAATGAAATTATAATAAAATAAAGACAGATACGGACTGTTGTTAATGACATAAAGCATTTATAAAATAGTTATACGGAAGTGAGTATAAATATATAAATAATTAGGCAGAAAACGAGAAAATTAAGAAAATGAGAGTTCATATTAATTCTTCATAGGTATATATTCTAAATCTCTCTCACGAAGAGTCTGTCGTGATTTTAGGAGGAACTTCGCACTCTTCTGAACAGCCAAAGGGTGGCTGTCAACTTTTACTGACATAGCTTCTTTAAAACGTTTATGGCTTTTGAGAGGGGGAGGTGTGCAGACTTCTGCGACAGTTTAGCCTCCTGCGAGGACGGGAGATGCCCTTATCTGGTTTGTTCAATTAGAGACGAGTTTTGCAGCAAGCTGAGTAGCAACAGAGGCGCAAAAGTGTAACATGGTGTTGAGTAGCTTTGCCCCCACCTCTGAGTAATGAAGTTGGGGACTCGCTGGTGGATCCTGCTGAACCATTTTCATATTCTTCCGTAAGGGAAGAGATACTAAGGAGGACTTCCAATTCAAGGCAAAATTAGTTTGCTACACTTTTCAATAACGATCAACTGACAGAAAACCTACTCAACGTCTTCGTAGAATGAAATCAACAAATAGAAGAGTCTTATCTTAAGGAAATTTCCTTTGGCAAGTTACCTCATAGTACTCAAACACTACTTTCAATTGGCAGATTTGGCAGATGGTATTATGGAATTATCATCTAGAGAGTCTGTAAATGCTTTGCCATCCATTTCTTCAGAATTACAGATGATGAAGGAAACTTACGAGAAACAATTTAAAGTATTAACAGACAAGATCGAAAGTCTTCAACTGGGAAAAGATAAACGCTCTTATAATAGAAATAATGCAAGATGGCGTAGATGATTGAAAAGTTTCAAGAAAAAGGCTAGAAAAATGAAACTAACTTTAAAGGATGATGAAATGAAGGCTTTTCAAAGCATAAAAGAAAAACTGTGTGTGCAACACTCTTAAACTATCCGGTTCCTGAAGCAAAATTATCGTTGGTAGTTGATGCTTCCGATGTTGGAATCGGTAGAATTTTACAACAGTTTCATTGTGGTTCTTGGCAACCATTATCCTTCTTTTCAAAAGCATTCAAGCCACCAGAAACGAAATACAGTGTTTTCGGCAGAGAATTGTTGGCAGTTTACTTGTCAATTAAATACTTCAGACATCTTCCTGAAGGTAGGTCATTTACATTATTTACTGACCATAAACCATTTACACATGCACTAAAACTTCTTCTGAAAAATATTCTCCCAGAGAAATTAGACACCTTGATTATATTTCACAGTATACTGTGGATATACGGTATACCAAGGGTGTTGAAAATTCTGCATCTGATGCACTTTCTCGAATGAATGTTGATGCATTAAGTTTATTAAGCACTATCAATTTAGAAGAAATGTCTAAAGATCAAACTACTGATAAAGAATTTTCTTTATATAAAAATTTCAGTTCTACTTATTTGAAATTCAAATTATTGCCTATTCATTCTTGTAAATTACCTATTTGGTGTGATATTTCTACTGGTTTTTCTAGACCATTTGTGCCTGAAAGACATAGAAAAATTGTTTTTTCTATTTTACATAAATTATCTCATCCTGGTATTGGAGCTTCATTAAAATTAATATCGAGTCGATTTGTTTGGCCTGGTATGAATAAGTATATTCGTTCTTGGGTTCAATCGTGTATGCAGAGTCAAAAAGCAAAAGTAAATCGTCACATTAAAGCACCATTAGGTACTTCTGCAAATCATGATGCCAGATTCCGACACATTCATATTGACATAGTTGGACCATTACCTCCAGTGGAAGGTAATATTTATTTGTTAACATGCA
>NC_043000.1:5598019-5635519 GCF_006345805.1 Octopus sinensis
ATATATGTATGTTTATGAGTGTCTTTCTGTTTGTGTTTCTGCTCTTATCACTTGACACTTAGTATTGTTTTTTTTCATGTCCCCATTATCTAGCAGTTGGGTAAAAGAGACCAATAGAATATATACCAGATTTTTTAAAGAAATATTGGGCTGTCCGGAAAGTTAAGTGTCGATTTTTAAAGGAAAGAAAAAGGTCAATAAATACTTGCCATTACATTTTTAATCAACCAAATATGAACCATTTTGTTGCACAATGCGTCTCCATTTTTCCTTTAACTTGAAAATATCCTCTTCCCAGAGCGGAGGTGGTCTCATGGCAAAGGATTCATCAAGGTATCTTTTTACGTCATCCAAGGAATTGAAATTTTTACCATTAAGACTATTCTGCAGAGACCTGAATAAGTGGAAATCCGAAGGAGCAATATCTGGTGAATGTGGAGGGTGGGGTAACACATCCCGGTCGAGCCGCAGGAATTTTTATCTGGTTCCCAAAGCATCAAGTGCCGAAAATGAACCTTCTTATCTTCCATTTTAAAGGGTTACAGAATTAACACAGGTTATAGGAACATAAACCTGCTTCCACGAAAAGATAGCTTAAATTGTGCTCTAAATGGAGGTGTAGTCAAATCCTATTTTATGGACTCAACCACGTTCTAAAATAAATCGAAAGGTAAGCTACTATAAATCGGCATGAACTTTATGGTCAACCCAATATTATTATTAAAGTTTCGCTTGTACAGATTTTGTTCAGTATGAGATGCAACATATAGGTGGGTGATGTGTACGCATGATCTAGGTCTTATGTCTTAAGGTCAAATCTTATTTTATGGACTCAACCATGTTCTAGTCGAAAGGTAAGCTACTATAAATCGGTACGAATTTTCCAGACAACCCACTACGTACTCGAATCGACTTATTCGACTAAACTCTTCAAGGCAGTGAACCAGTATAGCTGAAGTCCAATAAATGAAACAAGAATATTTATTGCCTGGTACTGATTCTTGTAGTTTGCACTTGTATTTTTTCTATGAGTGCATATCTTTCCTACTCGACAACGATACGTATCCATGTAGTCTTGATTGTAATCGGAACCAAAGTAGTTTGAAATAACTGATCAAAATTTATTTGGACTTCTATTATGCATACCAAGAATAAAGAATTTTAAGGATTGTATTTATTTTTCAATGATGGAATGTTTTTCTCTAATGTTTTTGTTCGTATCACATGTCGAGTAATTTATTTTTATATTTCTCCATAGGAGTTCTACGTGTTTGCAAAGAATTTACTGCCTGAAGACAGAAATTCAAATCGGCAGTTGTATGTTGGAACAATATAACAGCAGAAAGCTCTTCAACACAAGAACGCACCTTTCTCGTTTATGCTTCAAGTAAAATTTGTTCCTGAAGGAAGTATATCCGAACAATGAGATTGTATAATAATTCGGTACATTTCAAATGCAATTTATAAGAACACAGAGAACAAAACAGAATATTTCCTGAAGACTAAGCTTAGAGAATTAAAAGGGTGTGATCAGAGGAAAAAATTAAATAAATCAGGAATGGTAAAAATGTAGATTGGGGGAGAATGACAGAACGGGACAAATAAAATTTCCATAATTGGAAGAGAATCAAACTGAAATATGATCGAGACAGCTGGATTCATAATACTAATGAGAGAGAGTCAATAAACTGAGGGACTGCTTGACATTGACAAAGCCTGCACACACACACACACACACACACACACACACACACACCACACACACACACACACAGGTGTGTTTGTGTGCAAGTATATATATATATATATAATCTTATACTTGTTTCAGTCATTAGATGTAGCAATGCTGCAGCACCGTCTTTAAGAATGTTTAGTCGATTGAATGAACCTTAGTACTTTGGTTAAAAGTCTATCGGATCATTTGTAGAACAACTAAGCATGCTTTGTTCATGAGGGATTTTCACTTTGTTAAGTAACCGTTTTGAACGGATGAGACGGTTTTCCTGTGTCATTGCAGACACGAATTGACCTTTCCTCATTACATAGGATGGTTCTGATAGTCCACTCTGACATCTGAAGTTCTTCAGCAATGGCCCTCATTGATCTTCTGGTGTTTTCATCGATAATGTTTTGAACATAGTGTATAAATTCCGGGGTCCTTTTAGCGTTTGAGCGTTGTGAATGCTTTTTTCTTTTTGATACAGGTGAAACATTACCATCACATGCTTCCAATTCCCTAATGAACTTTGTGTACAAATGACCGAGCAACATTTAAAAAGTTGTTCATTTCTACGTCACTGTGGTTTGCATTAAAAAGCAACTTTGACTGCATGTTTTTTTCATTTTTTGAGATAGCATGAAATCTGAAAGAGCTACCTGAAAAAAATGTTACCTTACATAATTTGAAGAACTAAAAATAAAATGTCCTCAAATCCTCCTCCTCACACTCTGTGTATATATGTATGTATATATATATATATATATATATATATATATATATATATATATATATATAACTTAGAATAACTTAGAAAGGTTTTGGCCAGTATTGGCCCAGGCCATGTCTAACTTAATAGCACCACCTGGCGAAGTCTTTCAATTCAGGATTTGGGCACCGAGGCCCATTCGAGCAGACAGTTATTATTTGCGGAGACATATCCGGGTGTGGGTGGTTTGTCCGGGACTGTTTGAAGGAATTTGTCCAAAGACTTCTTGAATTTTGTGTGGTCAGTTTCTGTTTTGACGTGTCCTGGTGTAATGTTGAAGAGAGTGGGTCCAATTGAGGTGAAATAGTTGTGCCGTATTGTCGTTATGTGATGCGATTTAGATTTTTGTTGTGGACGGATGGCACGTGGTCCAAGCCTTGGATGTATTTTGAAGGTGATGCCAACATCATTCGGACAGTGCTGATGGAATATTTTCCACATCATACAGATAATGTAGCGTTCACGGCGTCGTTGGAGTGAATACAGTTTCAGCTTCTCTAGTCTACCCCAGTAGTCAAGGTCTGACATGCCATCTATCTTTTTTGTGATTGACCTTTGGGGAGCTTCAATTCTCATAATATTTTGTTTTGTGTAGGGAGACCACAGTGGACAGCAGTATTCAAGGTGGGGTCGGGCAAAAGTGGAGAAGAGAAGGATAATGGTGTGGGAATCTCTCGACTGGAAGGTTCTGAGAATCCAGGATCGCATTCTGCGGGCTATGTCAACTTTGCTGCTTATATGTGTAGCCCAGCTTATGTTGTTGTCCACTGTTACTCCCATATATGTATATGTATATATATATATGTATGTATGTATGTATGTATGTATGTATGTATGTATGTATGTATGTAAGTATGTATGTGTGTATGTATATGTATATGTATGTATGTTTGTATGTATGTATATATACATACTGATATATATATATATGTATGTATGTATGTATGTATGTGTGTATTATATGTATATGTATATGTATGTATGTATATATACATAGTGATATATATATATACATATATATATATATATATATATATATATATATATATATATATATATATATATATATATATATATATTATATATATAATATATATATATATATATATATTATATATATATATATATATATAAGGCGCAGGAGTGGCTGTGTGGTAAGTAGCTTGCTAACCAACCACATGGTTACGGGTTCAGTCCCACTACGTAGAATCTTGGGCAAGTGTCTTCTGCTATAGCCCCGGGCCGACCAATGCTTTGTGAGTGGATTTGGTAGACGAAAACTGAAAGAAGCTTGTCGTATATATGTATATATATATATATACATACATACATACATACATACATACACACTTTGTAGATGAAAGAGGAAAGGGATACTCAACATATATTGTAGGCTATACATTTTTTTATTTATATTTTATTCTTTTGTTTGTAACTGAAATTTTCCAGTTCGGGCAAAATCTTTTGGTGTTCAGGTATTTCGGGTTCGTTTTAGTCTTATATATACTCTTTTTTCTCTCTATAACTATTGTTCGCAGCGGCTAGTTTCCAAATGCTGTGCTATTATTGTTGCCGTTTCATTTGCCAGTTCGTTGATTGCTTTTTACTTCATTAGTGAGCTTTCTTGTTGTTCATCTGCAGTTCATATTTCATCTACTCTTTTCCAAAAATGACTTATCAATATATATTGTTAGTGATTAGTGATTTCAGTAGTCATTAGTTCTCTTTTTGATGATTTCGTGGCCGTTTTTGCCAGGTCATTTTGCTGCGTTGGCTACTTGTTCATCGCTTGTTCACCGACCAGTTCAGTAGTAGCCGTAAGTCTGTCTGTACATTACACATTTCATACCCGGTTTTTCAAAAGCTGTTATTCTATCAATTTCACAGATTGATAATATATCTGAAGTCACTAAAGTTGTTTTGATATACTCAGGAGAAGGGTAAGGAGTAATCTTTATATCCAATATATTTAAACTGGCACTATTTTTTATACATTAATTTGGTGGTGATTTTTTTTTGTTGTTGTTCTTCTCTGATGTTGTCTTCTCTGAACTTCACTTTTGGTACATCACTGATATTTAAGTTATGTCATCGATTGATATCTAAGAGATAGAGGCGAAAGCAACTCAAAAATAAAATGTAGCATCTCTGCAAAGGCGAATCCCTAAAATGGATTTATGTTAGTAATTTATGTTCAGTTGAGAAGCCCAAATTAATGGTCAAAAACTAATGGAGGTCCATTTACAATAATTTACTAGGCAAGTGCTGGCGCCACCGTAATCGATACTAACCATATTCCAAAATAAAATTCACCTTTTATCTTATTTTGAAATTATTGTTAACATTCTTATCAATCTACTATCAAATAAAATAAATCATATTTAATAGCTGAATCCAACCCTGTTCCGATCAATATTAGATTGAAACATGCCCAGAATTATCTCCCGTACCTACCGAAGTACTGAAATTATGAAACTCATTTATTGGCTAATATTTACTCTTTTTACCTCATTCCGCTTTGTTATTTCCAGTCAGCCATTTAATCCATTAAATGTTAACTTTGTTTTAACTTTTATTTTTCATACTGGGGACATCTCCGTGTTATTTCTTCACAGAGCAATTCTAATTTCGTACGCTAACCAGTGTACAGTTTTTGTACATTTGCTTACTAATGCATTCAACACTCGTATTTCAGCAGATACTTTGAAGTCTACGCTTCTTTGATGCGGTCATAATAAGAATTAAGCATGTCCAGCGTTGACTCTATTGTTTACCGAAATAATAAAACTCTTAGTCATTGCTTAGTACTGTTTATTCCTCGTCACATAACTATTCCTAGTTCGTTTTTCAATGTTACCGATATTAAATACGCTAGCACTAATTTATAGTTAGTCAAAACGTTTGCCACAATGCATCACCTTCCTATCTTTTCACTGCTGGTTAGCAACGATGCGAAATAGAGACTAGAGCACAAACATTTGATTTGTTTTGCTTTATCAATGCGTAACCTCACCATCAATAACTCCAAGATAATACCTCTTTGTGGTGACATGGTGAATGAGTACCATCTACCCCCAGACTAAACTTATCAGAGACTTGGTGTTAGTCTCTCCTTCCCCGGAGATACGTCTTCCAGATCTACGGAGACAACCCCCTTCCGTTCACCAACAGGCTCATAGCAAAATAGTGCCTCTGCTTTGTTGTTGTGTCCGGCTTCAATAAGTCTAAGAGAGTAAACGCTGAAAGAAAATTTGGAGTATGGGCAGGCTTGTGCTATACTCAGCACTACTCTGTAGCTTCTATAGTCAATCTATTACCAAACGTATCGTCCCTACATGCTTTCTGTGGATAATACCCACAACACCAAGGAGATTCTGATACTTGGTCAACCTAGTTTCTCTCTATTGCCCTGGCTAATGTCCTGGGGAGGAAACTCAAGCTTTGCTACAAATGCAACACAGTTACCAATAATATATGTATTCAGCTACAGAGGCGAATAGCTAAATGCTGGAGTTTGTTACCCACGGCAGGCAATGCTATTTAACTTCATTGAATATCTACTGCTCCTCTGAAATTAAGCATCCTTCAACTAGTAAGATGCTGTTCGCTCACTGTTCACCTCCTTCATTTAGGTAGACGAGACGATACTCTCTGAAAATGAACAAACTAAAACACACCAAGCAACAACATAAAACATCAACAAAGAACACCAGCGTTGTGTTCAGAAAGCGCAAGAAACCAATAAATCAGGATCGGTGCTAAACAATTCGTACGATAACAACTGGCTTTACTAAATTCCTTCGAACCATTAATGAGATTCGCAATACAGTTTTCAAGTAGATATTGCTACTCGTCATGTGACCTGTGTCAATATTGTTAAAAGACTAAGAGAAGCAGATTATTTATTCTTGAAACAATTAAAATGGAACTTGAAAAATTTGAATACGATACTGGGTTCATTATCAAGAGTACAGGGTTCCAATCTGTATCGTCAGAGTACAGGTTTCCAATCTGTATCGTCAGAATACAGGTTTCCAATCTGTATATGCTGGTCGTCAGATGGACACATCAATTTTCTTTGCATCTATGTCAGATATGGGTGGCCTTTTTTGTAAAGCGAACCGCACGAGACATGGATCTTCAACAGGCGGGTAGTTTAGGTGTGTCATTCAGAAAATATCACGGTTCGCAATTTATCCGTGTCTGATCTATATCCTTACACTCACACCTGTCGATGATGACAAAAAAATGTCGGTAGCCAAAGAGAGAGACGCAACAAACAGTTACTAGAAAGAACCCTGAGGTAACTTCAAAACCAAATTCGGCGATGATAATGTAGCGTTACTCACGATGGTGTTAAGATCAATTACGATGATCAACGCTGCCATGACTTGTGATCTTGTCACAATTTAATTTTCGACAAAGTTCCGTTATTCACTGCCGTTGCACAAGTACAAAATGGCATTTCTCTACTAATATCTTTTATATTTTTATATACATGCTTTACATAAGCATAAGTCAGAGCCTGTCGTTTCTCTACCTATTCGAAAATCCCTATCTATGTCATTACTAGATGCATATCTACGTTACTCAAGCAATTTGCTTCAAATATATTCGAGCCGATCTTAAAGTTAGTTGGACTGGTTTATTAACTCAGATCTGTCAGTCGGAAGTAAATATTGCGAAGGTTTAGGGCCTCCGTCGGTCATGGCTGACCATGGATGATGTCATCCGTCCGTTGAGTTGTCTATTCAGTCTTTGCAGCACCTCCTGTGGCTGTAGAGACCGATGCGAGAGTGGAAGTCTCGTTTGCAGAGGTCACACCTATACGTTGAATCCGGTCTGTTGGCTGTCATTTCTTTTCTGCTGTCTCGGTTTTCAGCTGCCGCCATCCTCGCCGGGCTGCAGTTGTTTGTGAAGAGTACCTCTCCAGCTGGTTCGGTCGGCTGCGAGATCCTCCCAGGAATTGGTGTTGATGTAGTCTTAAAATTATTCGTAATATTGCAAGTTTCTTACATAATGCAAATATTTTATATAATCCATATCTAATTCCATAAATATATTTATAACATTACAGATATATCATATTTGTCGTACAATCTATGTTTGCTTTGTTAAATATGTTTGAGACATTACAAATAATGTAAATTTGTTAGGTAACCTAAATTTGTTTTGTTAACCATGTGTATAATATTAAATTAATGTAGATTTATTCAATCATTTATATTTATTATATAATCCAAGGTTGTGTTGTTTACAGATATTTATGATATTAGAAATTAAAAAAAATTTTTTTTACATGTGCCCAGTTTGTTTTAGGATTAAGGTTTGTTTTATAAACTAAGTTTCTTTTGTTAAACATATTTACCATCTTACGTATGCTATGTTTTTCTAATAACCTTAGGTGTGCAAAATAATCCGGTTTATTTTGTTAAATATGATATTGGTTTCAAATTTTGGTACAAGGCCAGCAAGTTCGGGGGAGGGGCTAAGTGAATTATATCGCACTTAGGCCCAACAGGTACTTATTTTATCGACCCCGAAATGATGATAGGTAAAATCGACCTAGGCGGAATTTAAACTCAGAACGTGAGGGTGGGTGAAATGCCGATAAGCATTTTGCCCGGCATGCTGACGATTCTGCCAGCTCTCCGCTTTAAACATGCTTACAATACTGCAAGTATTTCGGGTTTGTAAAATAATCAGATTTTGTTCTATAAATCCAGGTTTGGTGCATATTCCTATTTTGTTAATGTAGTCTAGGTATATTATTTAGATTATTTACATTTGACGAATATTTGTCCTCATCTTGTTTGTTGTTAACACAACGTTTCAGCTGATATACCCTCCAGCCTTCATCAGGTGTCTTGGGGAAATTTTGAACCTGGGTTCTCATTCCTAAGGCATTTTTCGATGTTATTATTATTATTATTATTATTATTATTATTATTATTATTATTATTATTCAGATCACTGCTTGGAATCGAACTCAGAATCTTAACCACTACGCTATATGCCCGTGTATAATCTAGATTTGTTATATAATAAAAATCCTCTATATAATTCAAGTTCGTTATACTATACCGATCTGTTATATAATCCAGGTTTATTGTATAATTCAGGCTTGCAATATAATCCAGTTTTGTTATATAATCCAGATGTCTTGTATAATTTAAGTATGTTATATAATCCGGTTTTTTTTTATATAATCGGGTTTTCTATATAATTTAAGTTTATATGTAATTTAGATTTGTTATTTTATTTAAGTTTGCCATATATTATATAATCCAGGTTTGTTATATAGTTTAGTTTCCTATTATATAATTCAGTTTTACTAATACATGTTTTCTAATATAATCCAGATTTACATATATATAACCCAGTTTGGTAATTTAAACATATCTATGACGGTACAAATAATCATACTTTGTCATATAATTCGGGCTTGATTAACCAGCCATGTCAGTATTGGCTACACACTTTCTTTTATTCTTATATTCTTTTATTTGTTTCAGTCATTTGATTGCGGCCATGCTGGAGCACCGCCTTTAGTCGAGCAAATCGGCCCCAGGACTTATTCTTTGTAAGCCTAGTAATTATTCCTTCGGTTTCTTTTTGCCGAACCGCTAAGTTACGGAGACGTAAACACATCCAGCATCGGTTGTCAAGCGATGTTGGTGAGGGGACAAACACGGACACACAAACATATACACACCCATACATATATATATATATATATATATATATATATACAACGGGCTTCTTTCAGTTTCCGTCTACCAAATCCATTCACAAAGCTTTGGTCGGCCCGAGGCTATAGTAGAAGACACTTGCCCATGGTGCCACGCAGTGGGAATAAACGGGGAAACGTGGTTGGTAAGCAAGCTACTTACCACACAGCCACTCCTGCGCCTAATAATTCAAATTTATTCCCTAATCCAAGTTTGTTATTTAATCCACATTTGATATATAAACCAAGTTTGTTGCATGTTCTTATAATGCAGGAGTGTTATATAATCTAAGTTTGATATCTAATCCAGGTTTGTTTGTTTTTTAACATATCTTTGTGATATCACATAGAATCCAGGATTAAAATTCTTTTTTATTAATCCGTGGGAGAGGACGCTAATACTATCCCTCCCACCATTTCTACTAGCCGTGATAACTGATTCAGAATGATTTATAAATCCTAAAACATTTCAAGAATAACATTTAAGCATTTAACTATATATCTGAAGATCATTTTGAGAATGAGCATCGTGAGTCTTGCTGTTTGCATTGGAAGCAATCGTTCACAGTTTTTGTTTGTGTCCTGTCCATAGGTCGATTGCATTCTATTGAAGTGCATGCTTCATCTAATCTGTTATCCTAGAGAAATGGAAGTGGCTAATGTGAACATCAAGATATATATATATATATATACACACATTTCCATGTATATATATATTATATATATATATATATATATATGTATATATGTTATATGTATGTATGTATGTATATATATGTATATATATATATATTATATATATATATACAAACACACACACACACACACATATATATATATATATATATATATACATATATATATATGTATATATACATGTCTATATATATGTGTATATGTTTATAAATATATACGTTTATGTATATATATATGTGTATGTGTGTGTGTGTGATATTAATATATACATACATACATACACACATACATACATACATGCATGCATGCATACATACATACATGCATGCATGCATGCATACATACATACATACATACATACATACATACATACATGCATGCATGCATGCATACATACATACATACATACATACATACACACACACATACATACATGCATGCATACATACATGCATGCATGCATACATACATACATACATACATACATACACACACACATACATACATGCATGCATACATACATGCATGCATGCATGCATACATACATACATACATACATACATACATACATACATACATACACAGATACATACATACATACACAGATACATACATACATACATACATACATACATACATACATACATACATACATACATACATACATACATACATACATGCGTGCATGCATACATATGCTATACCATGCAAAGCTTTGTTCTTACTACATTTGGAAAGACATATAAGCCAATAACATCATCTCACTTTATGGTTATTAACTTCAAGTTACAAGCATTAACCCTGGCCGAATTCCATATCTATATCCCCAGGGAAAATCGTGATTCTGTCGATCTATTTTTCTTTTGGCAAGGTAAATGTTATCAGGCAGTAGAATGTAGGTTATTGCACCAAAATATATCTTATAACTTTGTTTTTTCTTCCTCTGTCAATCTATGCGCGTAACCTTTTGGTTGCCTTAGACTGAAGTAGCAGTAGTACTTTGCAAATAGAATTTATCATAATAAATTATTATAAATAGTTAATGTCCTCTTGTAATATTCTTTACGTTTGCCCAGTTATGTCAATGATCAGTGGTGCTGCGTCTGTTTTCTCTTTGCTTTCTTAGAAGTGTATTTATCTTCATTTTTTATTCTCTTATATCTTATATCCCATAGTTGTTTCGGTCAACCTTTCCAGGGTTGAATCGAACAATTTGGTCACAGTACTTATTCTTTTTTTAAAGCATGGTACTTATTCTATCGTTCTCTTATGCCGAACTGCTAACTAGTCTTTCTGTTTAATCCCGTTTGTGTTTTTATTTTTAAGTAATTTTCCAAAAGGGCATTTCTTTTGTCCTTCCTACGGCTATGGTCCTTAGTCAACAGAACTGTAGATTTTTCTGTTATGCCTTTAGTGCTTTCAGCCATTAGAATGCGGCCATACTGGGGCAACACCTTGAACTGTTTAGTTGATCGTAACTGCCTCAGTTTTTATTTGAGTGAAGTATTTATTTCATGAATCTCAAACCAACACCGGTTGTCAAGACTTGATGGGGAATAAGCAGAAACGCAAACACACTCACACACACACACACACACACACACACACACACACACACACACACACACACACACACACATGCACACACACATATGGAATCATGTAGGTAAGGAGTCAAACTTCCTTCCACACAGCCACACCTGTTGCGTAGTTTTCTATTTTCCCAAACGGCTCAGTTGACTCGAATTCTGCTAATTTTCGAATGTCATTGATTGTATTTACTATAAATTTGATGGAAGTGGAGCAATATCGATTTCATGTGTGCAGTTAAAAGAAATTAGATCACAACTTGTCCTTCGTTATCTTCGAGTAATCGATGCAAGTTTATTCTTTGGTCCTTCATAGATATATTTATAGTCCAAGACGCATTTCATTGCATCAGATCGTTAAAGATTTTGTTCCAAGTCTATCAGCATAGACCAGTCTTTCTGTTTAATTACGGTCCTTTTAAGGTGTATTCCAAAAGTGCACTTCCTTTGTTCCTCTTACGGCTCTCGTCCTTGGCCAACAGACATGTAGAATTTCTATTATTCTTTTAATGCTTTCGGCCATTAGAATGCAGCCATACTGGGGCAATACCTTTAAGTGTTTTGCCGATCATAACTGCCTTAGTACTGATTTCAGTCTAGTATTTATTTCATCAATTTCTATTTGTCCAGTCCATTAGTTTATGAAACATGAAGGGACACAACATAGAAGCAACGCCGAGTTTTAAACACCATATGCAACAGCTTAGATATGGACACAAACAAATTTGTGTGAGTGTGTAGTTATGTATGTATGCATGTATGTTTGTATGTATGTACGTATGTATGTATGTATGTATGTATGTATGTATGTATGTATGTATGTAGGGAGGTAGGTAGGAAGGTAGGTAGGTAGGTAGGTAGGTAGGTAGGTAGGTAGGTAGGTAGGTATGTAAGAGGTAGGTATGTAGGTAGGTAGGTAGGTAGGTAGGTAGGTAGGTAGGAAGGTAGGTAGGTAGGTAGGTAAGAGGTAGGTAGGTAGGTAGGTAGGTAGGAAGGTAGGTAGGTAGGTAGGTAGGTAGGTAGGAGGTAGTAGGTAGGTAGGTAGGTAGGTAGGTAGGTAGTAGGTAGGTTAGGTAGGTAGGTAGGTAGGTAGGTAGGTAGGAGGTAGGTAGGTAGGTAGGTAGGTAGGTAGGTAGGTAGGTAGGAGGTGGGTAGGTAGGTAGGTAGATAGGTAGGTAGGTCGGTAGGTAGGTAGGTAGGTAGGTAGGTAGGTACGAGGTAGGTAGGTAGGTAGGTAGGAGGCAGGTAGGTAGGTAGGTAGGAAGGTAGGTAGGTAGGTAGGAAGGTAGGTAGGTAGGAAGGTAGGTAGGTAGGTAGGTAGGAGGTAGTAGGTAGGTAGGTAGGTAGGTAGGTAGGTAGGTAGGAGGTAGGTAGGTAGGTAGGTAGGTAGGTAGGTAGGTAGGTAGGTAGGTTAGGTAGGTAGGTAGGTAGGTACGAGGTAGGTACTAGGTAGGTAGGTACGAGGTAGGTACGAGGTAGGCAGGTAGGTAGGTAGGTAGGTAGGTAGGTAGGTATGTAGGTAGGTAGGTAGGTAGGAGGTAGGTAGGTAGGTAGGTAGGTAGGTAGGAAGGTAGCTAGGTAGGTAGAAAGGTAGGTAGGTAGATAGGAAGGTAGGTAGGTAGGTAGGAAGGTAGGTAGGTATGTAGGAGGTAGGTAGGTAGGTAGGTAGGAAGGTAGGTAGGTAGGTAGGTAGGTAGGTAGGTAGGTAGGTAGGTAGGAGGTAGGTAGGTAGGTAGGAAGGTAGGTAGGAAGGTAGGTAGGTAGGAAGGTAGGTAGGTAGGTAGGTAAGTAGGTAGGTAGGTACGAGGTAGGTACGAGGTAGGTAGGTAGGTAGATAGGTAGGTAGGTATGTAGGAGGTAGGTAGGTAGGTAGGTAGGTGGGAAGGTAGGTAGGTAGGTAGGTAGGTAGGTAGGAAGGTAGGTAGGTAGGTAGGTATGTAGGAGGTATGTAGGTAGGTAGGTATGTAGGTAGGTAGGTATGTAGGAAGGTAGGTAGGTAGGTAGGAAGGTAGGTAGGTAGGAAGGTAGGTAGGTAGGTAGGTAGGTAGGAATGTAGGTAGGTAGGTAGGTAGGTAGGTAGGTAGGTAGGTAGGTAGGTAGGTAGGTAGGTAGGTTAGGTAGGTAGGTAGGTAGGTAGGTAGGTAGGTAGGAGGTAACTACGAGGTAGGTAGGTAGGTAGGTAGGTAGGTAGGTAAGTTGGTAGGTAGGTAAATAGCTAAGTATATATATATGTTTCTTTATTAGCCACATAGGGCTGCACACAGATAGAACAAATTACAAGGTAGAGCTTTTCTTTTGAAGGTTTAAAAAAAAAAAGGAAGGGGGAGTTTCGATCAAAAGGGATCGTAAAAGGAGAGAAAGAGGACAAAAAAGGGGGGTTAAAAAAAAGGGGGAGAGGAAAAAAAAATGATCAATAGGGATCGTTATCACAGAAATGTCAATATGAAGTGTAAAGGGAAGGACAGGTGAGGTTTACCCGTGGAAAGAAAAGCCTACGGAAAAGACCACGGTAACCTCGGTCAATGGAGTCACATGTTATATTTCTTTTTTTTTTGCAAATAAGCAACTCTCTGTTTTCAATTTCTGGGTTCATAGGATCATGCTCAAGGTGGCTTCGTCATTCATACGTGCCATTCTTGCTACATTCACCCATCTTTTTTTAAAACATTCGCTAGACAAAACTTGCCTCTCTACTCTCACTTTCCTTTTCAAGTGGTACTTGAAGAAGTTGATGAGAGATTGACCAGAGAGGAAAGTGTTTGTCTCCAATCCTTTCAGACGCGTCCACCAGATACATTCTTTCGCCATAGCCACAAGGATGATGAAAATAGCTCTTCCTTCCCGTTTGAAGGAGGGAGGCGTGACAATATTGACGATAGACTCAGCTGATAAACCGACTCGTCCCACACGTGACAGCAGTTGTTCGACACAAGCCCACAGGTCGGAAATTGTTGGACACTGCACGAGTGCGTGCAGAACGGTTTCGTCGCTTTGACCGCATCTCGGGCAGGTCGGCCCCGTGTTTCTCGAGCCGTGTCTGTAGAGCTTATCCCGAACGGGTAGCGCTTCTCGGTAGCACTGCCAGGCCAGGGATCTCTGGAAGTTGTCCATGGGCCCTGGCCCGAAAGTCGTCCTGAACAGGCGGGTCAGGTACTCCTCGTCGACGTCCAGGTTCGCCCCGAGCTCGTCGTCGTACCTCCCCTCCACTAAACCCCTATAGAATGCTTTGGTTGTGTTGAAGTTACTCAAGGTAGACCCAGGACGGCAGAGTTGCTTGAGAGCAACGCGACACTCGCGGTGCCATTCGCCCTTCTTCGGCCTCTTTTTGATCCACGACTGCAGTTCGGTCATGGAGACGAGCTGCGGGAAAGCGTGCCTCACAAACGGCGACCACACCTGTTCACCGTCGTCTACATAGAGCCAGAGATGTCGCAGTCTCAGCGCGTGTCTGCGCATCATCAACCACGGCATGTCCAGCCCTCTTTTTAACGGGTGTTGACAGCAAATGGATCGCCTGACCATCGGGACGCATCCTTTCCACAAGAAGCGAAAGAGAATGCGTTCTAGTTTGGTGATGGTAGGGTCGGGACAAGGTACGACGGTCAGGCGGTAGTAGATGACGGACGCGATGTACGTGTTCGCCACCTCCGCCCGACCTTTTAGGGACAGTTTCCTCTCGGCCCATTGCCGGGCGAGAGTGACCACCCTACTCGTTATCTCGTTCCAGTTCTTCTCCACTTGGAGGTCCGGACCAAACCAGACCCCGAGCAACTCAACCGGGCCGTCGGTCAAGCGTCCCACGACGGAGGCGCTGGTGGACGGCATGGGCTTGCTTCTCCAGGTGCCTAGTCGCAAGCCTACTGACTTTTCCCGGTTGATTTTCGCTCCTGTCACCGCTTCGTAGTTTTTCAGTGTCTCGCCGACCAGCTCGATGTGCTCGTGGCTAGACACTATGACGGTGACGTCGTCCGCGTATGCAGACACGCTCGTCCCGCATCCCAGTTCTCGCAGGATGCCTCTCAAGGTTGCCAGCTTCCGCAATAATGGCTCGAGAGTCAATACGTATAGAAGCGACGAGAGGGGGCATCCCTGACGGACCGAACGTGCGATGTCGAAGGGTCTCGATAGATGTCCATTCACGCGAATTACCGAACGGATGCCTCTGTACAAAGCGGCTATCCAGCCGCGGAAGACGGGACCGAAGCCAGCCGCTCCGAGGACCGATATAGATAGGTAAGTTGGTAGGTGTGTAGGCACATGGCCTAGTGGTTAGAGCAGCGGACTCGCGGTCGAGGGATCGCGGGTTCGAATCTCAGACCGGGCGATGTGTGTGTTTATGAGCGAAACACCTAAACTCCACGCAGCTGAGCGGTATTTCGTCTGCCGTTACGTTGTGAGTTCAAATTCCGCCGAGGTCGACTTTGCTTTTCATCCTTTCGGGGTCGATAAATTAAGTACCAGTTTCGCACTGGGGTCGATGTAATCGACTTAATACCTATGTCTCTCCTTGTTTGTCTCCTCTGTGTTTAGCCCCTTGTGGGTAATAAAGAAATAGGTAGTTAGGTAGGTAGGTAGGTATATGTAGGTAGGAAGGTAGGTAGGTAGGTAGGTAGGTAGGTAGGTGTAGGTAGGTAGGTAGGCAGGTAGGAAGGTAGGTAGGTAGGTAGGTAGGTATGTATGTAGGTAGGTAGGTAGGTATGTAGGTAGGTAGGTAGGTGAGTAGATAGGTAAACGAAGGCATTCTACATAGTTTCTGTTTGCTAAATATCACTCAGGAAGCATGGTTGAACCTGAGCCAGAAGTAAAGTTATTCAATGAAACTGAATAATGTGTCCATTGAATTAGCTTCAAAGTGGCTGAGTATTCCACAGACACGTATAACCTAAATATAATTCTCCTGCATAATCAGGGTGACACAGTGTAAGATGCGTTTGTACCATTGAATTACAGATATAATCCATCCAATGAGCTTCTCTACAGTTTCCTTCGACCCAATTTCATTCACTATGTATGGGTCGATTTGAGGCTATGGAAAATGACATTTGCTCAAGATACAACGTATGGGGTTCGAACGAGGGCCCTCGCAATTGCGAAATGAGCTTCTTAACTATTCGCCTACATTGCGTTTTTCGTAAGGCGTTTTAAAACTTTCGATAACAGGAGTGGCTGTGTGGTAAGTAGCTTGCTAACCAACCACATAGTTCCGGGTTCAGTCCCACTGCGTGGCATCTTGGGCAAGTGTCTTCTGCTATAGCCCCGGGCCGACCAATGCCTTGTGAGTGGATTTGGTAGACGGAAACTGAAAGAAGCCTGTCGTATATATATATATATATATATATATATATATATATATATATATATATATATATATATATGTATGTATGTGTGTGTTTGTGTGTCTGTGTTTGTCCCCCTAGCATTGCTTGACAACCGATGCTGGTGTGTTTACGTCTCCGTCACTTAGCGGTTCGGCAAAAGAGACCGATAGAATAAGTACTGGGCTTACAAAGAATAAGTCCTGGAGTCGATTTGCTCGACTAAAGGCGGTGCTCCAGCATGGCCGCAGTCAAATGACTGAAACAAGTAAAAGAGTAAAGATTATATATGTAGTTTCTATTAACAGGCATTTTCAAAATGTGCATTTGTAGAATGTCTGTGTACAATAGTAGTTTGTTGCTGGATATCGCTTGAAAATCGCAGAGATTTAGAAAACTACGCTTATCTCTGACCCTTGCGGAGAATGAAAGTATTAAATTTGTTTCAGTAAATTATTTTCAAAGAAAAAAATTATTGAATCCACCCAAATGGAGACTTTATCTAAATATTTAATGCAAATATTTTATGGAAATGGTTTAACCAATAAAACATGAGGCCTGCCAACTTACAAACAACTACTCTTTCCACTTAATATAACGTTATCTTCGTATAAAATATTGTTATCGCGAAACAAAAGAAGTAATCTTAATCTCTTAATAACGTCTTCTTATTTAAATCCATTTGTATCCAAATGTCCTGCTATTCCGATTACATATATTATCCTCATTTTAATAATGGTGCCAATTTTCTGATTTAAATAAGATAAATTAACTCAATAGAATTTTATTCCATCAATTTAAAGAAACTATACATAAATTATTGAATTCAAAATAGAGAAGCAATTGTACGCTTCCTTTTTTTTTTTGTTAATTAAGATTAGTTCAGTTATTTGGGTGTGCCGTAAAAGCATACTATATAAATTAGACTAATAATCTTATAATAATTCTGCTTGTTTCTCCGTTACTTAGCCCGTCGGTAACGCTTCCATGTGATTAGTTGAATGGGGTGGAGGAGAGGGAGTGGAGTTCAGGAGAGATACGGGGAGAGGAGAGATAGTGGAGGGCTGATCGGAGGAGATCGGGGAGATAGGGAAGAGGAGGGAAAAGTGGTGTTGAGTGAAATGAGTAATTTTTTTTAGCAGAGGTTTTTTCTCTGTTATTTAGCTCATCTGTAACACATTCACGTGATTAGTTGAAGGGAAAGGCGAAAAGGAAAAGAATAGAGAGAAAGAGGGTAAGGTGAAGAGTGAGAGAGAAAGAAAGAGGGTGCTATCTATTAAGTCTATTAAATTGTGCATAAAGTATATAAAGTATATATAAAAAATGCATTACGTAATCATCGTATTCCAATTTCCTTCACTTTTCAATGATTAGTAGATGAGCGGCTATTTTTTGATACAGACAAAATACAGGTTTTTTTGATAAAGTTTTCAGAAATAATCCAATAAGTTTACTATTAATTCCGTGAAATATTCAGGGCTCCTGCTAGTAATAATAATAATGATACTAGTAATAATAACAACAACAACAATAAGACACTAAAAATATAGGAGTCACTAACTTATTGATCTATGAGGGAGGCGTAGTAGTCACCAGAAGATTGGATATCTCACAGGGAAAGACTAAAGAGAGAAAATGTGGAAAAGGAGACTACAAAATAAAGTGAAGACTTTAAGACAGGATCTGAGTAGAATAGAAGCCTGGAAAGCAAACAAGTTAAAAAACACTCCGCAAATCTTCCCTCGAGAAAAGATATTTAGTCAAAGAGAAAGGAATTGAGACTGTAATAGAAGAGTTGAAACAGCGTATCATAACAGTAACAGACAAGCCCTCCAGATAGCAGAAAAGAATAGATCAGTATCAACGGAATAGATTATTTGAGGCAGACCAGAGGAGATTTTATAACCAAATAAATAGGGGAGAACGAAGTACTGAAGATGAGAAACCTAATGCAGAAAAAGCTAGAAAGTTCTGGAGTAATATTTGGGATAAGCCAGTCAATCATAATGGAGATGCAGTATGATTAAAGAAAGTGAGGGAAGAAGTAGTGAGTGAGAAGCTGTCAGATCTGAGATTAGCTAGTGCATTAATGAGTAAAGTGTTAGGAAAAATGCTGACTTGGAAGGGCCCAGAACCAGATTTAGTTCAAGGGTACTGGCTAAAGAAATTCAGTAGTTTATATGGGAGTCTGAGGGAACAACTTCAGGATTGCCATAATGGAGGAATAATACCAGATTGGGTGACTAGAGGGAAGACAAAATTTGCTATGAAAGATAAAGTCCTTTACTTTATCTTTCATAGCACAATCACTTGCTTACCATTAGTGAGGAAGCTGTTGACAGGATGCAGGTAGAACTGTGCTGTAAGACCTCAATGAACAGGTACTTATCTAGTACTGAGAACTGGCTGCTGCGGCTTCTGTGCAAACACGAAAGCAGCAAAAATTCACATTCTATTGTCAAGGGAGCTTTTTTCAAATTCACGAGGGAACTTGGCATTAACCTTGAATTAGATGAAGAACTTGAAACCACTGCCACAAAACAAGCAAAACGGATCATCATTAGAAAATTAAAAAGATTTAAAAGCTACAATTCTCTGTGAAAATCTTGCCCTTCTTTACTCCCTGACTAGTCGAATATTTAGACGTACCTTTTATTGCAGCAACACTATTAAACGCACGATAAAACGTACCTTTTATTCCAACAACACAATTAAACGCGACAAAAATTTCCTCCAAAACAAGTTGAAAATCTTACATATCCACATTTTTCTCTGGCCGAACACACAAACGATCATCTTTAAAAAATTTGAAAGTTTAGGAGATAAACAACTGCGAATATATACAAACTACACAATTACGAAAACTAAACCACGGCAAAACCTATAAAAAGGCAAGAAAAATTCAGCGATGTAAATATCAATATGTGTGTGAGTATGTGTACATATTTATTATTGTTGTTTTTTTTTTCTATCTGTAATAAAAACGGAACAGGGTGAGTTGGCTTTTCCAAGGCAAAGGTCAGCCCTCTCATTGGTCGCTTGTAGTAGTAAACACATTTGACCTCTGCTGACCGCAAGGGTGTAACGCGTCTTTTGTTTCCTGATCGCACTACTACTGCTACTAATAATAAGCATTATAATAGCAATTCGCCTGGAGACAAACACACTCATGTGACAGCTTTTACATCCTGCTGACAGAACACATCGAATCCCATTATCACTTCTACCACCACCACCGCCTACGTCATCACCACCCCACTGGAAATAGCTCGGAGGTAATGCTAGTTGGAGATTGTATGATGGTCCTGTCTTTTGTCTATCTATCTCTATCTCCCTCTAGCTGTCAATTCAATACCTGCCTCTTTCTACGATGCTACATGAATTCTAGCGGCCTGCTATTTGACACCTTTCAGGCGGCAGAACATGACATGAACTAATTTTAAACTTTACAACATTTTTCCCCGGAAAATGATGATGCCTGGGACCTCTGAACCTCACCCAAGGAACCAGACAACTGGTTAACCCTGTGCGCTTATAGCACAGCCCTAGATACCAACCATGGAAATACCCACTAGAACCCGTGTCGTTCGAAGAACGAGTTCACCAGTGACCTTAGGTTCTGACACTGAGCTCAAAAAGTCTTTAAATCAGGACCAACCTCCTCAAGAACCGTAGCAAATCAAACCAGGGATATTCCTGAAACTGACAATCAGGATCAACTACCAAACCTATCTAAAAAAAAAAATAAAAAGACAAGTTAGAAATGGACTAAGGAGGAATATATCGAAGTTATGCATGCTTATTATTATTATTCAACACTAAACCCAGAAACATCAACCACACAAAAAGAGACCTACAATATCTGGAGTTGCAAAAACCCGCATAGTAGGCTGTACATGAACAGTAATATACTAGGGGCTGTGAGACGTGATATCCTAAAAAATAAAAGACTAACTGACAGTGAAATTGACAAAATAGTCAGCTCAGTATAAGATGCACTCACTTATAGCCACAGGCAAAAAGCTTTGAAATCACTAACTCAAACCAGCACACTGGATACATAAAACCCTACGAAGATGAACCATCAGTTGATACTAAAAACACTGTAAAGTCAGCAATGAACTGTAAGATGGAATACTAGAACAATATCTGATACAACTACATCAACCTTTCCACGAAAGAGCCCCACTTCCCAAAATCATTAATACTAATAAGAACAGAAAAATAATCAAGGAAGTTGATCAAGCACTTGGCAAGTTGATACAACAACTCATGGAGAGCTGTAGAGAAAATGCCTTCGGAGTGATTGATCAACTCATTTACTCAGCTACTTGTGTTGCAACTCAGAAATGCGGTATTAAAATTAGAGAGAGACAAAATAAGTGCAATGTTCACAAACAGCCTGCATGGAGGGAAAGAATAAACTGGCCAACAAATTCGAACTTTTTCTGCTGACCTAAGTTTGAGACCTGTTTTGAGATAAATTGGTGTCACTGAGTTTTAAAATGGCAATAATTTTTTCTATCACATCTAGGTTTTTCCATGGGCTGACCCGTATTGGTCCCACCCGTATCTCAATGTTTAAAATGTCTGAATTCCCCTGACTCTTTGTGTTATATATGTGGGTGTTTTACAGTACCAAGTCAAAGAATAAACGTTAGTGACATTGTGAAAACATCCTACTTTGCTTACTTTAAGATTAAAGTTGGTGATCAGGATATGTCGTGGGCCCGCACAATGTATGTAAGCCCTTTGTAGAAAATCTACGCCAATGGACAAAGGGCATAAGGAAACAGAGAATGATGTAAACGATTGCTACTTTTGACTCACGTCTTCTGGTTATGGCAAGAGAACCTGACAGAAAATAAGTTACCCAAATCTGAATTCAACAATTCATTCAGCGCTTCATTTAGATGGAATACCAGTACCCGTTTTCAAGGATCTACCATCACTGCAAGATGAAAGTGCAGATATATGTGAAGTAGATGTAAATCCTGAACATGAAAGTGATATAGACTTTGTAGAAACATCGACCAAAGAATGAGAAAACTTCAACCAGGCAGAACCTGATGATTTAGTCAGAGACCTAGGACTGTCAAAAGAGTTATCAGAACTGTTAGCTTCTAGGCTTAAAGCGAAGAATTCGTTGCAGACAGAAACAAACGTGACTATTTATCACAACAAGGAAAAGATCTCTTGGCATTCTTTAAAAAATGAAAAAGATTTTGTTTACTGTTATGAGGTAGTGGGACTGTTAAACGTGATGGGTGTTGAACAATATGATCCTAGTGATTGGAGACTCTTTATAGATAGTTCAAAGAAGAGTCTAAAATGTGTATTACTCTATAAAGGAAATTTGTTTGGTGCGCTTCCTATTGGTCACTCTGTACACTTAAAAGAGAATTATGATCACATGGAAGTTGTATTAGATTTACTTGAGTATGATGAACAGAAATGGGTCATATGTGTGGATCTAAAAATAGTCAACATTTTACTTGGCCAACAAGGAGAGTATACAAAATATCCGTGTTGCCTGTGTTTATGGGATAGCCAAGCGAGAGACAAACATTGGGAATAGAAACTCTGGCCAGTTAGGAAAGCTTGACTGATGGGGAGAAGAATATCATATACCAACCACTTGTTGAGCGAGAGAAAATCATCTTCTCGCCCGTTCATATTAAACTAGGACTAATGAAGTAATTTCTCAAAGCTCTTAATGTGGAGGGTAACTGTTTCAAATTCCTATGTACATTTCCTGGTCTAAGTTAAGATAAAATAGCGGCTGGTGTTTTTGATCGGCCACAAGTTAGAAAGTTAACGAAATGCCAGAACTTCTCGAGCTTGATGGCTGACATAGAAAAAAGAGCATGGTATTCATTTGTGAGTGTTGTGAAAGGATTTTGCGGGAGTGAAATGGCCGCAAGCTACAAGGATGCCCGGTGCTAAGACAGCTGAAATAAAGTTATAATTAAAGGAAACAATAATAATAATAATAATAATAATAATAATAATAATAATAATAATATAATAATAATAATAATAATAATAATAATAATAACCAATAGTAATTGGTGCACTTGGAAGTATCGGCACTCAACTACCAACATGGCTAAAAATGACTCGCGCAAGTGTGAAGGTAGAACACCTACAAAAATCGACATTGCTTGGAATGCAAGAATTCTTCCAGTAAAATAAGCTGTGAGTTTTCATACAACAACAACAACAACAACAACAACAACAACAATATAATAATAATAATAATAATAATAATAATAATAATAATAATAATAATAATAATATTAATAATAACAGGAGAAACTTTCAAAATACAAAGACCTGGAAATAGAGGTAACTCGAATGTGGAGTCTAAAAACAGAAGCAATTACAATCATAGTAGGTGCATTAGGTATGATGAAAAAATATTCTGACAAATACATAACAAAAACACGAGGACTAACAAGTATATGTAATATACAAAAAATAGCACTATAAGGCACCACACACATCCTACTTAAAACACATTCAATACAGTAAAAATGAGAGCATCACAACAAACCACAGCACATACTCAAGGCACACAGAGCTGCACTTGGTAGTACGTGATAAAAATAAGACTACTGAATAATAATGATGATGATGATGATAATAATAATAATAATAATAATAATAATAATAATAATAATAATAATAATAATAATAATACTCCCTACTATGTTAAAAACTACAGACCAATAACCTGCCTCCCTACTATGCAGTGATATCGCAAAGGCTGAACAAGCACCTGGACGAAAACAAACTGTTCCCAGAAGAGCAGAAAGGATGCCGCAAGGGCTCATATGGCTGTAAAGATCAACTAATGATTAATAAAGCCGTAACTGAAGACAGCCACAGAAAGAAGAAAGGCCTCAGTATGGCCTGGATTGACTACAAAAAGGCGTTTGATAGCATCCCCCACACATGGATCCTCGAAACACTAGCCATTAACAAAGTAGCACCAACAATCATAAAATTCATAGAGCACTCTATGAATAAATGGCAAACAGTCCTACACCTCCAAACAAAAGAGGGACTCATGAAAACCAAAGACATCCCCATTAGAAGAGGAATATTCCAGGGAGACACGCTCTCTCCACTCCTTTTCTGCTTGGCACTGTCACCTCTATCTGATATGCTAAATAGAACTGGATGCGGATATAAATGTTACGGCAAAACGATCAGCCACCTTTTATATATGGATGACCTAAAACTATACGCTGCAAATGACAAACAGCTGGAAACACTATTAAAGACAGTTCATGGATTTACCAAAGAAATAGATATGAAATTTGGATTAGAAAAATGCGCCAAAGTAACCATGAAAAGAGGAAAACTAGTTAAGAGTAGCAACATCACACTAGATAAAACCAATGAAATAAAAGAATTAGACCAAAGCCAAACTTACAAATACTTAGGAATCCATGAACTAGATAAGACACAACACACACAAATGAAAGAGAAAATAAAAAAGAATATTATAGACGAGTTAGATCAATACTAAAAACAGAGCTCAATGCTAAAAACAAGATAATAGGTATCAACACTTTAGCTGTCCCAGTTATAAGTTACAGCTACAATATCCTTAACTGGACACGAAATGAACTGACCAAAATAGATAGGAAAACAAGAAAAATACTGACAGGATCTAGGATGCATCACCCAAAATCTGACATAGAAAGACTATATATACAACGTATAGAAGGTGGTAGAGGCCTTATACAGCTGGAAAACTACTATAAAATAACCACCATAGGACTGCAAAAATATCTACTTCAGAAGGAAGGAAAACTGATCCAGATAGCAGCAAAACACGAGCAAAACAAAAAACTGTTCTCAGTATTTAAGGAAGCTGACAAATACAAACAAGAAATCATACCACCTAATAAACACAAAGAAGAAGAAGAAGATGATGAAGAAGCAACAAAAGCTATAAAACAAATGAAATCCAAACTAAAAATAGAACAGCAACGAGCCATGATAAAACGATGGCAAGAAAAGCCCCTTCATGGTAAATACTGCACTAAACTAAACGCAAAAGAAATAGACAAAGAAAAATCCCAGCAATGGTTGAGAAGCTCAGGACTCAAAGCAGAGACAGAGGGATTTTTAATTGCAGCACAAGACCAAAGCCTCCCCACCAGAAATTACCAAAAACATGTAATGAAAAGAAATATTACAAGTACTGCAGAATATGTGTGGATGGACAAGAAACAATAAATCATATTATCTCTAGCTGCCCAGTCCTGGCTAAGAAGGAATATATTCACAGACATGACAGAGTTGGAACCTACATACATTGGAAGCTATGCCAACATTATGGAATAACAACAGAAAAAAGATGGTATAGGCACACACCAGAAAAGGTCACAGAAAACGAGAAAGCAACCATACTCTGGGATATGCCGATACACACAGATAGAGAAATTAAGGCCAACAGACCAGATATAGTTGTCAGAGATCATGAAGAAAAAAAATGCTTTCTAATTGATGTATCAATACCGGCAGATGACAACGTGTCTCTAAAAGAAATGGAGAAACTCTCAAAATACAAAGACCTGGAAATAGAGGTAACTAGAATGTGGAACCTGAAAACAGAAACAATTCCTATCATAGTAGGTGCATTAGGCATGATAAAAAAATATTCAGACAAATACATAACAAAAACACCAGGACTTACAAACACATATAACATACAGAAAATTGCACTACTAGGCACTGCACGCATCCTACGCAGAACACTTTCCATACAATAACCATCAGAGCATCACAACAAATCACAGCACATACCCAAGGCACACAGAGCTGCGCTCGGTAGTGAAGTGAAAGCACGCTATAAAAATAAAACTACTGAATAATAATAATAATAATAATAATAATAATAATAATAATAATAATAATAATAATAATAAGAGTATCTCAACAGACACGATAGAGCTGCACAATATATTCACTGGGTAATCTGCAAAAACCTGGATTTGCCCCATGAAAAAAACTGGTGGGAACACAATCCACCTCCAGTGCTTGAAAATGACCACATATTACTCCTCTGGAACTTCACCATTCAAACTGACAGAAAGATAGATGCAAATAGGCCAGACATCATATTGAAAGACCTCAAACAAAGAACATGCCTCCTCATTGATATGACTGTCCCAATCGATATAAACGTATCTGTCAAGACCTACCAAAAACTGAGCAAATATAAAGATCTTGAAATAGAAATCAGCAAAATGTGGAACCTGAAGACTAAAACAATACCTGTTGTCATAGGTGCCCTGGGAATGATAGCAAAAGGGGCAGATAGCTACCTAACTCAGATACCAGGAAACCCAAAAATGGCAGAAATTCAAAAGATAGTACTCATGGGAACTGCTTATATCCTACGCAAAATACTTTCTATGTAATCTCAAGGTTTAAATCAAACATAATTTTAGGTTTAAAAAAAAATTTTTTTTTTTTTAGACATTCATTAGTACAACACCAAAAAAAAACCCCCAAATATATGGCACACTAGGCATAACAACAACATGAACTTCCAACCTGTTGTCTCTTGAGGTCTCTGGGTGAGACTTGGAGCCAACTTGTACAAATATAAAGCAAAAGTCAAACATAGAATAATAATAATAATAATAATAAAGGTGAAAACAATACCAAAAATACGTGGCGCATTTTGCATGATAAAAAAAAAACGAGCAAAACGTAGGAGCTATAAATGGATCCTCAACAACACACACTATCCAAAAAATAGCCCTGCTAAGAACAGCACACATCCTACGCAAGACACTATCAATTCCATAATACAACCTGAACAAAACAACCTACAAACACAAGTCACACTCTATGCAGCAATTATCCAGTGAAATAAACTTCCACCAGCAATCCAATTAACCAACGCATTACACACACAACACACAGTACAAACATACAATACCGAGAAGAATTTGCGATTTCCCAACAACAGAAAAGAACACAATGCAGCACACAGCCCAGCAACATGGTATATTACCTATATTTACGTATGATGAAGCTCCATGATTCAATCGGTTTTATTACCAACTATTATATATATTTTTAGCATGATAATGGTAATACCAAAGAACGTTGGCAGCGGAAACAGCTGTAAGATGGGATTGCAGTCTTTTTGTAAATGATTAATAAATAATTGATGCAAATAAATTGCTGTTCATCAAAATTATCTCCATTTCCTGCTTTATTTTAATAAAATAATAATAATAATAATAATAATAATAATAATAATAATAATAATAATAATAATAATATAATAATAATAATATAATAATAATAATAATAATAATAATAATAATAATAATAATAATAATAATAGTAATAATAATATGTCTTAAGGGAAATTTTCTAACTAACTCTTCAGAACTGACGCACCAACTCTTCCATTATATGGAAGTGAGACCAAAATAAATATGGAAATGTTTTGACATTAAAATTTTCTTTCGTCCACGCTTGCAGTGAGTTAGTAAACAGTTTGATTTTTATATTGCCATTAACTAAACAGTAACTCTCTTAGAACATGTTGCCTTTTCTTCCGATTTTTTTTTTTGTCTTTTATTGAAGAGTTTGAGTTTGTCAGTTGCTATTTGATTTTTTTGTTGTTGTTTTTTTTTTCTATAGGGGCTTGGCTTTTTACTTGTTATTTTGAGATATATATTTCAGAGATCCTGACTTGTATGAATTGATATGAAATTACAGAAATCTTGAAATGTTTTTGTTTCTATATTCTTTTATACAAATCAACAACAAAAAATCGTTTCAGTCAAATGTAAAACTATATTTTGTTTTAATAATATCAAAGGGAAATGATTTCCTTTTTAACCAAAATGTTAAATTGTTGTTGTTGTTGCGTTGAATTTATATCATTTGTACAATTTCTTTTCGCTATTATTGTTGTTGTCATTTGTATTTTTCTTTTGTTGCAAAATGAAAACGAAAAAGAAAAACATCTGCAGACTAATGTTTCAGTAAGACCCAAAGAAATTAGTCACGATATGGTTTTTTTTTTTCAATTGTATAAAACACGTCTTGAGTTTGTATAAGACCAAAGGAAATAAAACTGAGACGAATAAATTTACAAACACAATCCGTCTTAGTTGAAATATTATTTGATGCGTGATTTTTCATTTTCGTTTGTCAACTACGATTTAGAATGCAAATAAGGAGCATTAAACATTCCCTCTTATCTTTTTCTCTCTTTAAACGAATACAACTCACTCAGTAACATAAATAATAAGCTCCTGACAAACTGGTTTTTTCCCAATTCTCTTTTGCTTCCCAATTGTACATATTTCACGTTCAGCATTAAACCTCGTTGGAATTCTCCACAACTAAAGTCAAATATAGTTGATCGCTGTTGATTGATGTGTCTGGTTTTGAAAGCACTGGTAAGTGACTCTGTTTATCATATTGGTATGAGGAATAAACAAACAGCTTTCGAGGATGAGATTACTACATGAATCGATTACCAAATGCGATTTTAATTTAAACAATACTTTACATCTCGTGAAATAACTACTAATCAAATTTTCTTAAGTAAATAAATACCTATTTCTTTACTACCCACAAGGGGCTAAACACAGAGAGGACAAACAAGGACAGACAAACGGATTAAGTCGATAGTATCGACCCCAGTACGTAACTGGTACTTATTTAATCGACCCCGAAAGGATGAAAGGCAAAGTCGACCTCGGCGGAATTTGAACTCAGAACGTAGCGGCAGACGAAATACCGCTCAGCATTTCGTCCGGCGCGCTAACGTTTCTGCCAGTTCTCTACCTTTTAAGTAAATAAATACCATAGGCGTAGGTATGGTTGTATGGTTAATAAGCCTCCTTTGCTACGACGTGGTTCTGTGTTCAGTCCCACTGCATGTCACCTTGGATAAATAAATATTTTCACAATATTTTATGTTGTAGCCCGTCGTATATATGTGTATACGTGTATTTTTATTGCCCAGACCACAACCGCTTCACAACCGCTGTTGGTTTATTTAAGTCCCCACTGTAACATAGCATTTCGGCAGAAGAAAAAACGACAGAATATGTACCAGATTTAAAGTACTGGGGTCGATTTGTTCGTCCAACCCAACAAAACAGCTGCATTCCAGTGATTGAAACAAGGGACTTTTAGTAGTTAAAGAGAGCATAGTAACGTTTTGAAATTATGCAATATTATGAAATATTGAAATCGTGTTCCCTTTATTTGGAACTGTATGCGCGTATGTGCATGCGCACGCGTGTGTGTGTGATCTTAAAACAGCCTGAACATTCTAAGGGTAGGTGGCTCACTTCAAAACACATTCTAATCGTTTCTTTTCGTTTATTGTTTGTTTCTATTTTTGTCATTTCTGTACATTCAGCGTTCAGAATTTGTTGGCAACTTCTCTGTGAGAACACGCTTTGCATGGTAGATCTTTAATTCCAAGCGACACCATCCATTATAATATTGATAAGCGACAAATAGTAAAGGAGGATAATCATATCTGATCAGAAAGTGAATCAGTTTCTGAAACCGATATTACCAGAAATTAATGAAGCTGAGGAAAAAAATCAGACGTTGAAAACATATAATGGAATTTTATGAGATTCTACACGAGTAATGGGGAACGGCAGGTTGGACTGAATGCTAGACTTGTTGACACTGACACAATAATGCGCCAAAAACAGCAACCGAACCTCGGAAGAGGAGAGATCGGTAAATGCTATCAAGTCGGTTTTCATACCTATCATAACCTATAGTCAAAAACGTTGAGTGCGATCGGTCCACTCGATAGAGTTTTGTAGAGACGTTGTTCGACAGGCTGCGTAGCTCGGAAATCAAAGAGTCTTTCTAGGTCGAGTCGCTACTTTTCTGCATTGCGAGATCATAGTTCCAGTAGAACAAACATCTGATTAGAGTGCCGCAGGAAAGAACCGCATGACGGGCTCCTCAAACCGAGCCAATCTGCAGGAGACCTAGCGGCAGACAACAACAAAATGGATGAATATTCGTAGTCTCAGTTAGTTATGCTTGAGAATCTAACCAGAAAGTGTAATGACGGATGCTTCTGACAGGACCCTATGGAGGAGATGCCTGAAGATTCTACATCCACAATTCTCCCAGGAACAGTGGGCGAAGAAAATGGATAGATTGATACACTAAAAAACTATTACAAAGTCCCCATTAATCTTACAACTTACTGTATCACAGTATTTTCTTTTCTATTGTTGCTTTTCTTTATGCTGCTTTTTAGTTCCAAAGGATGCAAATTTATGAACAAGGGAACCTTAAAAATGTCACTATTTCTAAAATACGAAACTATACAAATAGGAAACAGCTTTACTACAATTTCTCCTGAGAAACTTTAATGCGGAAATATAGTTATTGTATTAATGCGACGGTAAGACTGACTTTCGCAAACATTTTGATTGGAAAATCAATCGCAATTCGTAGTGATAAAATACTAAATTATAATCAATATAAAAGCGATTGGGTGTAACAGATGAAACTTTGATTAAGCCAGTTAAAGGATACTAATTTAATTTATCTTGTCAGTTATATTTTGGCGTTATTAGCTTTCATTTACATTCTGCTATTTATTATGCATATGTATGCAGTGTATAAATTTATATACATATAAGGTAGATACATGTGTGTGTGTGTGTGTGTGTGTGTGTGTGTGTGTGTGTGTGTGTGTGTGTGCGTACTTATGTATGCATAAATTTATTTGTAGAGTGCAATTTAAACCTTAAACGGTGTTAGGAATTCCATTCGTGAGTTGTATCCTTTATTAAATCCGGGTTTGGTAGATACACAGAGTGTGCGAAGAAAACAAATCAAAATATGACAGATTGATTATGATATAGATAGATAGATAGACACATACATACATATATACATACATACATACATACATACATAAATACATAATACATACATACATACATACATATATACATACATACATAAATACATAATACATACATACATAAATACATACATACATTCATACATACATACATACATACATACATGTTATATGATTGTGAAATGGGTTAAAAACTGTAAACCAGACTAGCAACATCTCAATCAATAATTTGACTGCTTCCCTATATCTGACAAGGAATGTTATAGGTATCTAGGGGTGGGGGAAAACATATCTTACAATAGCACTTGTAACAAAACACGTGTCACTGAAGAATATTACAGCCGAATTAAGAAAATGTAGACCTCATAGCTCTCTGCATTCAATAAAACAGTGGCCCACAATGTGTTTGCAGTGCCAGAACTCATACCAACTTTGGGCTGCTTGATTGGACGCTTGATGAGATCCGAGCCATTGATATGAAAACCCGGAAAATACTAAAAAACACACATAATTTCCACATAATCAGTGACGTAGACCACTTCTACCTAAAACGAAAACAAGACGGCAAAGGCTTAACATCGATGCCTTTGAATTTTGAATCATATCCCTTCGGCAACATCTTTTAACCATCAAGTGTCGAATTGCATCCCTTGACCAAGTTTACATACATGAGACTGATAACATCATATGACTTGGCATGCAGCTCCTTGAGGCCTAAGAAATAAGAACCCACAGTATGGTAGAAGCCATAGCTACGCATAATGAAAGGAGTACTGGTTGTATGTCCCAGTGAAAACCTCAATAAAATGTAAACACAACAGACCTGATATAATGATTTGGGATAAAGAAGAGAAACTGTGTACAGTTGTTGAAATTAGCTGCCCAGCGGATGTTAACGTAAAGCTGAAGATCAATGGGAAGAGAAGGAATACCTACGCGGAACTACGGAGAAATCTGCAGTTACTCTATCCAGATAACAAGTTCAGGTTTATACCTGGAATTATTGGATCCCTGGGATATGTAACACACCACCTAAATACTAATTTTGAGAAATTAGGCCTCTCAAAACCATAAAAGAGAAAGCTAATTCGGAGACTACAGATCCAATCTATCATTGGAACTGTAAAAATCTGTAAAACCTTCCAGGAGTTTATCATTTAAATATACATGAGTATGTCTAGATATGCAACTATATGCACGAGAATACATACATAAAACATACAAATCTGCTCATACATACATACATACATACATACATACATACATACATACATACATACATACATACATACAACATGCATACATACATACATACATACATACATACATACAACATGCATACATACATACATACATACATACATACATACATACATGTACCTATCTAGTAGGGTTTCTGTCCGCATGCTTACGAAACCCTACCCTTTTCTGTCGAGGGCTTATGGGCTTATATGCCCCAATATTAGACTATTTTCTTTAGTCATTGCACGCTGATCGCTTATAAGCTTTAGGGTTATGATATATATATATATAGTTGGATATAGTTGGATTAACTGTTGAAGTGGACGGACGTCTATTTGTTTCTCTCCCAAGTCAGTAGCAAGCTACACAGCTTCAAAACCTAACTGACCTTAAATATATATATATTTGTAACCACGTGTTTGCCTACAAACCCGTAAGTACGTTTTCATTTAACTACAAATTGTTATATACACCTGTTTTTCTTTTAATATCCTCAAACAACCAAATAATCAAAAACTCACACCCTTAAGAGAGAACATTTATATATATATACACTTCTTTAACTCCCAAGAAAGAATATATATATTTTCAAAATCAAAAGGAAAACATACAAAAGAAAAACAAACATGACTAACTTGCCGGCCTGCAACAGACGAAATTGGTCTGATAACGAAATTGATGTTTTAATAAACACATGGTTCTCTCTTTCCCAAACAGAAAATCTAAATGTTTTGTTTTGAATGAGATTGCCGAAAAACATCACAAGTGGTCAACACACGATCCGTCAAACAGATTCATAGCAAACTGAAACATATCGAAGTATCTTTCAAACTGACAAAAGGCCATTATGAAAAGCTTCTTCATATTTTCACAGTTCAAGAACAGCAACAGCTAGAAAATCAGCAGCCACAACAACAACAACAACAACAGAATGAGCCACTCCTGGTTCCCAGCACAATGGCTGACCCTAACATCGGCCAAGCACAACAACAACAACAACAGCCACAGCAACAAGAACAACAACAGCCACTTCTCAACTCTAGCTTACTAGATGATTCACTAAATGCCAGTATCTTTTCACCGCTCTCACGGCAACCACCACAATTATCATCATCATCATCACCACCGCTGCACCATCGTCTTCTATCACCAAAAATACCAACAGAAAACCAAATAAGAAACCACTGCCCTCTTCCCCCACATCACCACCCATCAATACTACTGCAGTAACAAAAACTTAAAGAAACATAGGAAGCAGAATGCGCCCCCCCCACGCACAAACAAGAAATCCCCAAATATGCCGCTATTCACTGCGCCAGAGACTCTGCACAAATAGTGACTGCATCTTCACGCATCTACCCGGCACTAGACGCACTACCGCCAAGGCCCAAGCACGCATCCCACAATAACATCAACACCACCAAATAGTAAATCGAAATTCAAAACACACCACAACTCGGAGTCCCAAAATCTGCCGGTATTCCCAACGTGAGAGAACATGTCTGCTGAGTGACTGTCCCTTCACTCATCTTCCAGGGACCCGACGCACAAACAGAAACGGGGCTTCAAGCCAACACACAAACCTGAATAATAATAAAAATAGAACACACCATGCTGCAGTAATGTTGGTCCAGTCTTTTCAGGAAGACACAAAACAAAACAACAAAAGTGGAAACTACAACCCTATCCAACAGTGCAACCACACCTCCAGCCAAAAACTGCTCCCTAAGCAGGAAAATTCTTTTTAGCCATGTTGAACATGGCAAAAGAGATACACAAAAATATTCTAGCCATCACTCAACACCATCCTATGCTATTACCCCAGTGCACCAATTCCCCACATTGCTGCCACTAACACACAAACAAAATCCAAGCCCCCTGCAACAGTCAAAACCAGCCACTACACTAACCTCCACATTCCTACTCAATGCACAAGGTGTCAGCCCTTCCATCAATGCACAAAAATGGAAGGTCCAATTCATTGAAGACTGGGTTTGGTAACCATTCACACCACATCCCTTTCTTCATTCTCACTGAGACCCACCTTGACAACTCCCACTTGGAAGCCGAAGTGAGAGTGAAGAATTTCACAACCATCCGCGCGGATCGTATCGGCAGGAGGAAGGGTGGAACTGCCATTTTCCTGCATGATTCATTTACGGCAGATGGAAATAGTATATTCTCCAACGGCTACTGTGAATCAGTCACCGTGCACAACAAAGCCAATGACCTGACAGTAATTGGGCTCTATAGGCCGCCCCAAACACCCATACTGTGCTTTAAAGAATGCCTCAACAGCATTAAGTGCTTTATTCAACAGTGCCATTCTAGCAACATACTCATGATGGGAGACTTCACTACCCTGTGTTGACTGGACTACAAACTGTTTGAAACCAAGCACTCCCGCCTCAACCGCTGACAAGAAGCAGCAGAGTCACTTTTCGACTTTACGAATGAGTTTTTCTTGTCCCAACTTGTCCTTGCACCAACAAGACATCAAACATTTTGGACCTAGTGTTAGTAACCACACTAACACTATACATAACGTTACAGTGGGAAAACCCTTCTTTCAGACCATGACATGGTTTCTCTGTAACATGAAATTCCACCAGCGAAAGCTAATCCTAGTGACCTTCCTTCAGCCCACCCATTTGACAACATGGATCTCCATAATGCCAACTGGGATGCAATCAGGAACGAGCTATCACATGTTGACTGGTCCTTTACACATACACACATCTCCACCAACCATAAAACATCTTGGCAGATCTTTGTAGACACCGTCACAGACATATGTGCAAAACACTCCCCACCAAGACCTGTGAACAAAAAGTGCAGAATCCCCCAAAACAGAAAAACCATTATCAGAAAAATAAAAAGAAAACAAAAAGAAATTAACAAACTAAAGTACTGCAGCCAACAGCAACACACACATTCGACTGCTATCGCACTGCTTGAATCCAAAAAATATAACCTCCAACAATGCATGAAAACCCTCATCAATAACCAAAGATCAGCTGAGGAGAAGTGGGCCATTGAAAAAAATCAAACTCAACCCCAAAGTGTTCTTTTCATTTGCGAGGAAACGCAGGGTCACTGTCTCCACTGTAGGCCCTCTAATTGACGAAACTGGCACTCTCCAAGATAATGCCAAATCCATGGCCGAGATACTGCAGAAACAATACTGCTCTGTTTTCAGCAATCCTGATATGGCCGATCTGGGCTGTATCAGTGATGTCACCCCCAACACACTATATCGGACATAACATTTAGTGCCCCTGATGTCTTAGCGGCGATAAACGAAATAAAACACAATTCAGCAGTAGGCCCCGATAGGTTCCCTGCTTGTGTCCTGAAGGTGTGTCGACACCAACTTGCATCTCCCCTTGCTAATTTGGGAGAAACTCACTGGATGCTGGCTATATTCCAAAAAACCTTCTGTCCCAGTCTGTTGTCCCAGTTTTCAAAAAGGGAAACAAGTCCCTTGCAGTGAATTACCGTCCGATCTCACTCACCTCTCATATCATCAAGGTATTTGAGAGGGTGGTGAGATCTCGAATAACCCAATTTCTGGAAAGCAACAGACGGCTGATCTCCAACCAACATGGTTCCGTAATGGAAGGGACTGCCTAACCAGCTCCTGCATCACTTTGAGGACATTTTGAGAGCTTTGGGAGAGGGCTCCAACACCGATGTCATCTACCTTGATTTCAGTAAGGCCTTCGACAGGGTCGATCACAAGATCCTATTGAAAAAACTATCCAACATTGGTGTCTCTGGAAAGTTACTGAAATGGATCAAGTGCTTCCTGACAGACAGATCTCAACATGTTGTAGTTGAAGGGGTAAAATCAAGCCCAGCCAAAGTCAGTAGTGGCGTTCCGCAAGGCACTGTGCTGGGCCCACTTCTTTTCATCATTTACATAATGACATTAATGACATCATCAAGCACAGCAACATAAAAATCTTGCAGATGACTCCAAGCTACAGAAGGTCATAAATGAGGCGAGTGGACCGGACATGCCTTCAGTCAGATCTACTGGCTGTTATCCAATGGGCAGAAAAAAACAATATGCTGCTGAACGAGGAAATTTGAGCTAATCCACTTTGGAAAAAGGATCCCTGAAACTCCCATACTCCTTCCTTCAGGTGAAACTCTCGCGGCGTCCAACAACATCAGAGACCTGGGAGTAATTGTGGACAACAACATAAGCTGGGCCACTCATATAAACACCAAGTTGACATGGCCCGCAGAATGTGTTCCTGGATTCTCAGAACTTTCCAGTCGAGAGATATCCACACCATTATCCTTCTCTTCTCCACTTTTGCCCGACCCCCACCTTGAATACTGTTGTCCACTGTGGTCTCCCCACACAATACAAGGTATCATAAAAGTTGAAGCACCTCAAAGGGCAATCACAAAAGATAGATGGCATGACAGGCCTCGACTATTGGGTCGACTAGAAAAGCTAAAACTCTATTCTCTCCAACGTCGTCGTGAGCGCTACATCATCGCATGATGTGGAAAATATTCCATCAGCATTGCCCAAATGATGTTGGCATCACCTTTAAGGTACATCCAAGGCTTGGGCCCCGTGCCATCCGCCCAAAACAAAATCGCACTCTCATCTCATAACAACAATACGGCACAATTATTTCACCTCAATTGGCCCCGCTCCTCTTTAACATTACCCAAAAACACATTAAAACAGAAACTGACCCTATAGGGTTCAAGAAGTCTTTGGACAGATTCCTTCAAGAAATCCCGGATAAACCCCCTACACCCGGATATGTCTCTGTAAACAATAACTCTCTACTTGAGTGGGCCATAGTGCCCAAATTCTGACTTGAAAGACTTCACCAGTGGTGCTATTAAGTTAGACATGGCCTGGGCCAATAATGGCCGAAAACTATCAAAGTATCAAGTATCAAAGTATATATATATATAATATATATATATATATATATATATAGATATATACATATATATATATATTATACTATATAAATATATATATATATATATTATATATATATATATTATATATTATATATTTTTCAACATTGAGGGTAAAATTAATTAATTAATCAATTTCACCAAGTATTCAGCATGCAAGGACCAATTAAGGCGAATTCAAATTATTACATTATATAAAAGGGCTTAGTAAAATAAATTACTTTGCCGCATACTGACTCATTAGAAATAGCAGCTAAAAACTTTTTTAAAACTATTTCTAATACTTAAAGAAACCTTCTCTCATATAGTGTTTTGCTCAATTCACTCACGAAAGTTGGGTGTAGAGACATTAAAAAATTCAAATGCAAAGGTTTATTTTGAGAACGTACGTTTCAAGATTAGTCAAACTCGACATTTCTATCATCAGCTCAGAACTCCTGGTTTGGATTTGAAAACACTGAAAGTGGGAGCAACCCTTTCGGCTTCCTATCGCTTCTGAAGATCTGCTCGAAACTAACAGTGCCAACTTGAAACGTACGTTCTCAATAACCTTGCATTTGATTTTTTAATGTCT
>NC_043000.1:5638019-5645519 GCF_006345805.1 Octopus sinensis
TAAGCATCCAAGTTACAATGTCACCACGTTATTTCAATCTATTATTTGAGTTTCAGTTTGTATTATATTTTCCTTCACGCAGTTCAAACTTAGCTCGTGACGAAAGCAAATGTTTCTTAACTCAGAGACCTGAATGCGTGTGGAGTCGATGCTACGAGTGATTCATGATATATTTTCAGTTTTTCATTATTTTTATTAAGATAGCGAGCTGGCAGTATTGTTAGCACACGGGGCAAAATGCTTGGCGGCATTTCGTCCGTCTTAACAGTTTGAGTTCAAATGCCACCGAGAGCCACTTTGCTCACCTGGTACTTATTTTCGAAGAATTAAATACCAGTTGTGCACTGGGATCGAAGACTATCCCCTCTTAAAATTTCAGAATTATTATTAATATTATTGGCTCCAGTTTATTGATATCTTGACAGTAAAAAATGTCCATACTTCACAATGGTATTTCCAAATGTTAACGTTAAGATGGACGAACCTTGAAAAACTATCTATTTTACTTTTGAAATAAGATCATTGTAAAGACCTATTTTGCCAGTTTTCTAAAAACTATATGAGCTGTTGCAATTCAGGGTTCCACGTTGGAAAGAAAACTTCCAAGATAGGAAAAGGGATAAAATTGTTCGAGGGATGTTTCAGATATAGTAATGCTGGAATCAAGATCTTCGAAGAAGATTTGGCAAGTACTTCGGTATTTTTGATATTTGTTGTGGGATCGAAGTGGCTTTATACACTAGTGAAGTTGTTGACTGATTTCTAGAGTTCCTGATGTGTGTGTCACAGAGAACGTTCTCATTTGAATACTGAGGTTCTGAGATGCATTGGACATTGTAAATCGATGATATGAAATCCTGGCTATATTAAGTTGTCTTCTGCCATCAAAACTGTATTTGATGTCAACGCATTGATTTTATTTCTGAAATTCAAAAGGAATCGCAGGCTAATATAAAGGAATATAGGTGCGAGAGCAAACATTGTTTTATTTAATATAATTGTTGTATATTATGTGTATATTTATAATAATAAATGCGTCTTTGCACCAGTCAATCAAGATCCCTGAATTGATGCAGCCAATCATTTTATAATCAGCCATAGCCACTGGTCTCTATTCTCTGTTATGGTCGACAGTTTCGCTGTATCGTGACCTGTCCAGTTTTTGGTGTTATCAAACCAGGATTTTCTGTCTGCCTCTCTCTCTCATCTTCCTTCATCTGTGCTCAGAAGAATGGTTTTGGACAGAGAGCTGTGGCGGGATACGTGATCATACCAGGCAGGCTTTCGTCTTTTCCCTCTTCGCGTAAGAATTTTAAATATTCAATGATTTCTGATAATATTTATTACGAAATTCGAATTTTACACGACTTTCAACGTCAAAGAAGATTGGATAATTTTGTGTCTTACTGTCTTAACTGCTCAGCTCATCATAGATAGTTAGTAAGTGCAACTACAAGGCAACCAGCTATTAAAACTATTATGTAACATAAACTGCAGGGTTAATAAAAGAAATTCTAACAGGCAGAAAACTGCTGACGCTATTTACTTAAGAAGGTCATGTAATTACTAGTTTACGCCAAAATAGAAAATGGTAAAAATATTTCCGGCAGAATGCCTCAGGTAAAGCAAGGGGAAACATCAATATTCGTCCATATTATCACCATGGCCGCTGAATCTTTGGATGAAAACAGACCCAATCTGGTGGGGGTAAAGTCTGGAATAATTTCTCCGAGACACCGCATAAAAGTCGATATTGTTTTGAAAGCTAACAAGTCACAAGTATATCATAAAATGAGAACAGCGGGAGACATCTGATGACGGAGAAGTCGTAGCTTGAAACAGCTGCTGATGTAGAAAACCTCAAACATTCTATGTTGGAAATCTATTTTCGAGGAACTCATCAAAAGAAACATCTGTTACCACTTTCATGTAACCACTTATATATTTAGTGCCTAAGTAGCACGAGATCCTTTTTTTTTAATGGATACGCAAACGAACATTTTTATGCATTTTTAATCTCTGTAACGTAGAGATCATTCTTCTTAACGAGCTTTAGAAGTTAATCCGTTTCTAACAATACACCACAGTATATTAAACGAAACTACTCAACCACCAATTCATTAAATTACTCGTTAATTTCCACAGCTTTTTAAAAGCATGATTTCGGGTTTCGAACCAATAAGACATTCTGTGCATGTCTTCTACCATTATTTCGAAAGTCGTTCAGTTTCACAGAACCTGTTATTGTATGGCAGACGAAATCCATCTCCAGTTAACGCGACTAAATCTTTTTTGTGTGGCGATGGAGAATCCTGACCCAGTTTGAAGATGGCCTTTCAGTTGTAGTTCCCTTTTTTTCTCTTCTCCCTATACCAGTTTACGAGGCTCTACGAAAATCATATTCGCAGCCGTTTTTCCTCTAACAAAGCCTTAAAAAATATACTGTATGTATCTTGATACCGCACAACCAATAAAACAATCGCCACAGGCCAACAGAGCCACGTAAGAATTACCCTTTAAGATCGTTAGCGCACATAGCAAATTCATGCGATCCCAAGTTTAGTCTAAAGTAGATGTTTTATAAAATTCCAGCAGAATCTCTTAGATATACTTAACCCTTTCATTGCAAAATTAAATTTCATGGTTATTCCAGTAATGATGTTAAATATCTACATAAAAAAAATAGAATTGGCATTTTATGCCAGTCACGTTGCCTCTCAGTAAACTTGACATGTCTCAATAGAAGACAGTTTTAAATATAACGTTCCTCAACAAAAGATATATTGGTATTTAAAACTGCTCTCCGCAGTTAAGGGTAAGGAAATTTTGTGTGGATATAAAAGAACCATCAACATTGGTTAGTAATTATATCGCAGCCTCTAAATCTTTGGCGTAAGAGAGAACCAAGGTTTCACATTTTGGCACGAGAGCAGCAATTTTGGGCGCGGTAAGTCGATTACATTGACCCCTCAGTGCTCAACCGTACTTATTTTATCGACCTCGAAATGATAAAAAGCAAAGTCGACCCCAGCGGAATTTGAACTTAGAACGTAATGACGGACGAAATGCCTCTAAGCATTTCGTCCGGTCTGCTAACTATTCTACCGGCTCGTTGCCTTCAAGAGAATCGTTATATTCTTTTCTACTATAGGCACAAGGCCCGAAATTTTGGGGGAAGAAGCCAGTCGTAACTGGTACTTAATTTATCGACCCCGAAAGGATGAAAGGCAAAGTCGACCTCGGCGGAATTTGAACTCAGAACGTAGCGGCAGACGAAATACCTATTTCTTTACTACCCACAGAGAGGACAAACAAGGACAGACAAACGGATTAAGTCGATTATATCGACTCCAGTGCGTAACTGGTACTTAATTTATCGACCCCGAAAGGATGTAAGGCAAAGTCGAACTCGGCGGAATTTGAACTCAGAACGTAACGGCAGACGAAATACGGCTACGCATTTCGCCCGGCGTGCTAACGTTTCTGCCAGTTCGCACAAAATATTTCAATATTGCTTCGTATAGCAATATAATGCACTATATTTTAGATATTATGATAATTATTTAACTCGAATTGGTATTTTAGTTTTCCGATAAATATAACTGTTACAGGCACAAATATGAGTAGGTCCAGTCATGGGTGCGTAGTTGAGGAGCTTAGTTAGCAACCAAATGGTTTCAGATTCGATCCCACTTTGGGCAAATATTTTGCAATATAGTTCCAGATTGACCAGTGCCTTGTGATTGAATATGGCAGCCGAAAACTATGTGGAAGCCCGTCGTGGATGTGTGTGTGTGTGTGTGTGTGTGTGTGTGTGTGTGCCAACGCCGCTGTTTGACCATCGGTGTTGGTTTGTCTACATCCCTGTATTCTTGGCGGTTTGGCAGAGACTTATAGAATAATTATCGCACTTAAAATTAAGTGCAAGGGTAGTGTCCGACTAAACCTTTAAAGACGGAATCCCTGAATAAACGGAATCCAATAGCTGAAACAAGTAAAAGACAAATGGTAAAATTTATTCATAGTATCATAGTGCAAGTGACTGAAAATTTCCCAATACTCCACGAACGTCTTCACCTCCGACGCAATATTTGAACAAACTGTAATATTGAGAGTAGCAAAGGTGGATCTCTCAAATGAAGACGCAGTTCACCCTAAGAGCTTTTCTTACTGGTTGCTATGTCAGCAGCTGTTTCAAGCAACGATTTCTCGGTCATGAGATCTCTCCCACTGTTCTCATTTTATATACTCGCGGCTTGTTAGCTTTCAAAACAACATCGACTTCCTTGCAGTTTCGACAACCTTATACCTTATTTCTTTACTGCCCACAAGGGGCTAAAAACAGAATGGACAAACAAGGACAGACAAACGGATTAAGTCGATTATATCGACCCCAGTGCGTAACTGGTACTGATTTAATCGACCCCGAAAGGATGAAAGGCAAAGTCGACCTCGGCGGAATTTGAACTCAGAACGTAGCGACAGACGAAATACTGCTAAGCATTTCGCCCGGCGTGCTAACGTTTCTGCCAGCTCGTCAACTTTATTTCTTCCAATCAGAGCAAACTTTGGACGGCGATTATGAAGTGTACATCTTAGCCATTCAGGCGACTAGAATATATTGATTACAAATTTTGGCGCAAGGCCAGCCATTTCTGGAAGGGAGCAAATCGATTACACCGGCCCCAGTGCTCAAAAGGTACTTGTAATCGACCCCGAAAGAATGAAAGGCAAAGTTGACCCCAACAGATTTTGAAGTTAAATGTAAAGATTGGCGAAATACCCGGCGCGGTAACGATTCTTATTTCTTTACTGCCCACAAGGAGCTACACACAGAGGGGACAAACAAGGACAGACAAAGGGATTAAGTCGATTACATCGACCCCAGTGCGTAACTGGTACTTTATTTATCGACCCCGAAAGGATGAAAGGCAAAGTCGACCTCGGCGGAATTTGAACTCAGAACGTAACGGCAGGCGAAATACCTATTTCTATTTCTTTATTACCCACAAGGGGCTAAACACAGGGGGGACAAACAAGGACAGAGATAGGTATTAAGTCGATTACATCGACCCCAGTGCGTAACTGGTACTTACTTTATCGACCCCGAAAGGATGAAAGGCAAAGTCGACCTCGTCGGAATTTGAACTCACAACGTAACGGCAGGCGAAATACCTATTTCTATTTCTTTATTACCCACAAGGGGCTAAACACAGAGGGGACAAACAAGGACAGAGATAGGTATTAAGTCGATTACATCGACCCCAGTGCGTAACTGGTACTTAATTTATCGACCCCGAAAGGATGAAAGGCAAAGTCGACCTTGGCGGAATTTGAACTCAAAACATAACGGCAGGCGAAATACCTATTTCTATTTCTTTATTACCCACAAGGGGCTAAACACAGAGGGGACAAACAAGGACAGACAAACGGATTAAGTCGATTACATCGACCCCAGTGCGTAACTGGTACTTAATTTATCGACCCCGAAAGGATGAAAGGCAAAGTCGACCTCGTCGGAATTTGAACTCACAACGTAACGCAGGCGAAATACCGCTAAGCATTTCGCCCGGCGCGCTAATGATTCTGCCAGTTCGCCGCCTTAGCCGACCAGATTATATTTCCTGTGCACAAGATAATGCATTACATTACACAACAATACTTAACAATTTTCCCTCACAAAAATACACTGCTTTGCATTATGCTACGAACTCAACATTAAGTCAAAGCTGTCATATCTCAATATTTATTACTAAATTTTTTATAACTATTCTTAATAACAAGAAAAACATTTTTTTTAATGTATCTTCATTCTGTCCTTGGAAATTTTTCTGCAAGAATATGTGAAATCTTAATAGAAAGTTCACTGTTTTTGTTCTTTTTTATGTATATTTAATTTTATTTATTTATTTATTTATTTATTTATTTATTTATGTATGTATATATTTTTGCATTGTTTCTGTAGCACGAAGTCAATTCTTCTTAGTTACATAGATTTATCTATGATATGTTTTCAATACTGGAGTGACATTTTTATTGACTTCTCGTCTGGAAATAGACCACGCTCCAATGAAACTAAGAGTAATTTTTTTTTAATTCAAAATCTTTCTTAACCGTGTCGAGAATACTAGCAATTATTATTATTATTATTATTATTATCAATATATACTTAGGCGGCGAGCTGGCAGAATCGTTAGCACGCCAGGCGAAATGCTTTGCGGTATTTCGTCTGCCGTTACGTTCTGAGTTCAAATTCCGCCGAGGTCAACTTTGCCTTTCATACTTTCGGGGTCGATTAAAGAAGTACCAGTTACGCACTGGGGTCGATATAATCGACTTAATCCGTTTGTCTGTCCTTGTCTGTCCCCTCTGTGTTTAGCCCCTTGTGGGTAATAAAGAAATAGGTATTCCATCCGTCTTTACGTTCTAAGCTCAAATTCCGTGGAGGTCGACTTTGCCTTTTATCTTTTCGGAGTCGATAAAGTAAGTGGCAGCTGAACACTTGGATCGACGTTATCGACGTGTCCTCCCACGTAATAGTTGGCCCCGAGCCAAAATTTAAAACCATTAATATGAAATTTCCCGTTATTTGTCGTTATAGGTGTGTCTTCATCTCGCAGCGAGGAATTTTTGTATTGTTATCTAGTGCAAATACAAATAGAGAGAAAAATGTTCCCCCTGTTTTCTTTCGTGAGTGATCCAAGCGGAAACCTCCTGAGATGCGTCGGACGTCTTCTGTATAACGAAGACATTTAATTTAACATGTTTAGATACAATTTATGGTTTCCTTGATTTGTTTAAATTTCAACTCAAGATGGATTCCCGTCCAGAATAAGGAGCCCCACCTCAAAAATAACGGTTCAGATTTTGGCATGAGGCGCGTAAATTCAATTTCCTTTTTCTTACTCTGTTCTTATTCTTTCTCTTTTTCATTACAATGAAAATGTTCACTGCTGTGGAACTGTTCGTTATAATGAAATTGTTCACTACAATGTATGTTTAACATATATTAAATAAGAAGCACCTGCTATGCATAATGAAATTGCTCTCGATATGATATAAACCACGCAGGGAAATGTATACCATTATTCAGTTTATTTCAAGATTTCTTGCCAATAGAGAAAGAACCTAGATCCAGGATAATTATATCTATATATATATATGTGTGTGTGTGTGTGGAGGCGGAATGGTCCAGTAGTTAGGGCAGCGGACTCGCGGTTAGAGGATCGCAGTATATTACCGTTGGCGATTTTTTTCCCTCTGTCTTCCCTTCTCTGGATCTTTCCTTCTCCAATGTTTCCGACGAAGAGCTCCGCTCAAAACGTTAAACCCTCCTTCTTCCCTTCCTTCCTGAGCGTCCAATAATAATATATTTGTTCCACGTCCTCGCGTTGTTGTGTTTTCTCTTTGTGTTTTCATGTTTGGATTAACTTTATATATATATATATATATATATATATATATATATATATATGTATGTATGTATGTATGTATGTGTGT
>NC_043000.1:5648019-5650519 GCF_006345805.1 Octopus sinensis
AGGTAAATTTTGTCAAATATTTTAGCCTTTTCAGGGGACGAATGGAATGTTCTGAGTTTTTGAATGTTAGATACGGATCTGTTTCCTATGCAATGTTTGAAGGGCTGTGAGGAGAGAAACTGCCAAGCAATGTAACAATACCTTCCAGTCCCTCTGTTTTAATTATTTTCTTGTATTCCTAAGTTTTTGGGGAAGCTTTCCAGAACTCCTTTTACATACACAGATATACACATACACACAGACGCGCACGCACTCACACATACACACAACCACACACACAAGCACACATACATACATACATACATACATACATACATACATACATACATACATACATACACTCACACTCATAAATATAAACATACCAGTATATATTATCTGTGTATATGTATATACACACATACACACAAATATACATACGCACATGCATACATATATACATGCATACATACATATATACATAATAATAATAATAATAATAATAATAATAATATAATATATATGTATATAAATTGCTAATATACATATATATTTTTTATACACTATATGTGTGTGTGTTTGTGTGTGTGTACGTTTTATGTATGTATGTATTTATGTATGTATGTACGAACGTATAGTGCCGATGCATATATCAAGCTGGTTAGCTGGTGTTTCAGGATTGACCTACAAAATTGTGAACTGTTCTCCAACCTAGAAGCACGAAACGTGTCACTGTTTTAATGTCAGTCAAACGGATTGAAGTGCACGTACTTAGACTCAACCAAGCAGCTCCTAAGAAAATAGATGTTTTTGATATTATTTAGCTCCAGGTGAACTGGGGCTAGGACTAGTGGGAGGTCCCGCATCAGATGTCTGCATATGATGGGAAAAGAACTCCAGCGGCAGAGGCTGGTACGGAACCGCCAGCGATGGAGAGCGCTAATGGAACTGGTCGGTTCTACGCATGATGACGCCTCTGGGACAACTAACTTGGAATGACCCCAACCCAAGAAGCCAGAAGCCTGCCCAACTGTGAATTAATAAACTCATAGTCAAAATCATTTTAGCCGTGACCATTCCGTCATTGTTGCATTATGAAGCGCTACATTATCCATTAATTCTGTTTCGTTCCAAAACGATACAATGTCATTTGTGAGAGATTTGGCGCGATTTCGAACATGTTGCGTTATCGCATAGTTGGGGTTCTCTGTGGATAATGTTGGGATATGAGGTACTCGTACATATAACAATTCTTCAGTTACGAAATAGATTCAGGTATTCGAATGTTCTGTGTTAAAAGCGGAGATTATTTTATTTGGTGCGAGAGGGGATTCCTGTCCGGAATTATGAAATTTTAAGGATTTAAAAGGCTCCTTTTATTGTTAGCAAACAATACTGATAGTCAGGAAAAATTGGATTAAAACAGGACCTATTGTTTCTTATTTCTTTAATGCCTACAAGGAGCTAAACATAGAGGGTACAAACAAGGACAGACAAATGGATTAAGTCGATTACATTGATCCCAGTGCGTAACTGGTACTTAATTTATCGACCCCGAAAGGATGAAAGGCAAAGTCGACCTCGGCGGAATTTGAACTCAGAACGTAACAGCAGATGAAATACAGCGTGCTATCGTTTCTGCCAGCAGCTCGCCGCCTTCGACAGGAGTTATTGTTTCTACCATAGTAACACTAGTAACGTATTTAACTCTTGAAGTTCAATCCACTCAAGTTTTGTGTCAGGCCTCGCAAAGTTTACTACTATGCGTAACGGAGGCACTGAAAATTTGACGAGTGTTTTGTTTGATTGCAGTGCTTAATTAAATTTCTATCAAAAACCAAAAGGCTACTTGTAACATAACTATGTAAATCCAGAAATATTTGTCTGTTTCTCAAAATCTTAAAGTAATGGAAGATAAAGCTCATTTTGGAATATGATTAGCATTTTAGCATATATATTTAGCGTATAGAACATCAAAATCTTATTAGAGGTCTGTAGCTTACTTTCATCTCTCATGACGTCAAGTATTACTTTAATATCACTTATAGACTATTGCTGGATATATGTTTTTATCTGTAACACATAACACAAGAACTTTCAGAGATTTTACGAATAAAGCAACATAAGCCCAAACTATTTAGTTTCACATTAACCTGTAAATCTTATGCTTAATTTTCATGTTTTGTCGACATCTTTCAGTTTGTCACATATAATAGCATGATCGAATTCGTAAAAGGATTTTCAAAAAAACATGAAGGTATACGCAGTTAACTCTTGATTTGGATAACTAAAGCTTTTGAGGCTTACACATAAATCACTAGCCGGGCAGTTTCGTGATATGCAGAAACTGCAATCGCGTTGCTTATTACACAAAAGTTTACCAGTCAAGTGTTGAAGTTGATAGTATTAACTAAGACCTTACCGTAAAATAGCGGATTTGTGCCTAAATTAGATATAATTATTATATTGTTAGATAAATTATTATCTTTTCACTTATAAATCTCTTCAGAACATTTGATAG
>NC_043000.1:5655519-5670519 GCF_006345805.1 Octopus sinensis
GATGGATGAATTTCAAAGCCAAAATATTCTGAGAAATCATGCTATTTTGTAGCTGTCTTGATTAGGATCCAGTCACGATCATGCAGACGTATGGTCGAAGCTATTTCAGTAGTGACCACCCTGACATTTTTTCTTTCCACGATGTTAAAGTATGGTTTGAAAAAGGTTTAGCTAATATTTCTAACAGGTCGAATAATGTTATAAAGCAAGGGCGGTGGGTCCTTATTTAACTAAAAGACGAGCTCTAAGTGTATAAGAACATATAGAAGCGAACAAAATAGAGACGAATAAATAACAATTTCAAATTTTGGCACGGGGCCAGCAGTTTTTAAGCGGGGAGAGTTCATTACATCGACCCTAATACTTGACTGGTAGTTATTTTATCGATTCCGAAAGGATGAAAGGCAAAGTCACAGCAGCAGAATTTGAACCCAGAGTGTAAGGGTGGATGAAATGCTGCTGAGAATTTTGTCCAGCGTACTAACGGTTCTGTCAGCTCACCGCCTTAGCAGCGAATAAATGATTGCGCCGCAAAGAATTATAAATTTCAAATTTTACAAATTCAGAGATATCCAGCGTATATCTTAGCGATTTGGATGTTAAGGCTTAAATCTTTTGTTACTGTATTTTCTTTTGTTATCATATTTCCCTTGAAATATACTACCTTCGTTCCAATTAATTTTGAAAATAATGAAGGCGCAGGAGTGGCTGTGTGGTAAGTAGCTTGCTTTCGAACCACATGGTTCCAGGTTCAGTCCCACTTCGTGGCACTTTGAGCAAGTGTCTTCTACTATAGCCTCGGGCCAACAAAAGCCTTGTGAGTGGATTTGGTAGACGGAAACTAAAAGAAGCCCATCGTATATATGTATATGTATATATATATATATATATAATATATATATATATATATATATATATGTATGTGTGTGTGTATATGTTTATATGTTTGTGTCTCTGTGTTGGTCCCCCTCCCCACCACAAACATTGCTTGACAACCGATGCTGGTGTGTTTACGTCCCCGTAACTTAGCGTTTCGGCAAAAGGAGACAGATAGAATAAGTACTTGGCTTACAAAGAATAAGTCCTGGGGTCGATTTGCTCGACTAAAGGCGGTGCTCCAGCATGGCCACAGTCAAATGACTGAAACAAGTAAAAGAGTAAAAGAGGTTTAGAAATAATAGGGTTGGTTTAATAATAATTTCCTTATTATTAAGCCAATATTTGGAGCATAAACTTTTTCTACTATAGGTATAAGGTCTGAAATCACATCGACTCCAGTGTACAACTAGTATATATTTCAACGCCCCTGAAAGGATAAAAGGCAAAGACGGCTTCGTCGAAATTTGTACTCAAAATGTAAAGACGGACAAAATTTTTTTTACGGTAGCTTTAAACAGGAGGTTTATACCGCAGCACTAAGGGTGGTCTTGGGCTTTATATTATCTTACACCAATTTTTTACCCAACTTGGTCTAAAGAGTTCTGTTACTTTCACTTTGAGCACGTGACTAAACATTTTATCATTTAATATCGTATGCAATTGATCTTCAAATAAGTATTATCTGCAAACATCTTTATAGTGTGTGTCACTTTGTAAACACAGTTCGGACATAATTGTTTCACATTGATAATTCTCTTACATCCAATAACCTAGAACTTAACTGTAGATTTCTGTACTTATAACGTAACTATTTCATCGCTGAATACTCTTTCATTCTATTGTCTTATAATACAGCTGTCATATTTATAGCAAATTTCTATCTTTATCTACATTGCTTATGATCAGGGCATAAACGTCACATAAATTCATATAAATATGCGGTGTTGTGTTTATGCAAGAAATCAATATATACTGAACTTGTTAGAATAACTCACGTGCTAGAGGCATTAATTCACGGTTAACCTATATTTAAATGAAATAATTCTGGAAAATGATTCGCGCACAATTTATGTATGTGTATACATACATACTCTCTCTCTCCTCTCTCTCTCTCTCTCTCTCTCTCACGCACAGACACACACATATGTACATACATGTTTACATATATATATATATATTATATATATATATATATATATATATATATATATATATATATATATATATATGGAAGCACGCCGTCGGTTACGACGACGGAGGGGGTTCCGGTTGATCCGAATCAACGGAACAGCCTGCTCGTGAAATTAACGTGTAAGTGGCTGAGCACTCCACAGACACGTGTACCCTTAACGCAGTTCTCGGGGATATTCAGTGAGACACAGAGAGTGACAAGGCCGGCCCTTTGAAATACAGGTACAACAGAAACAGGAAGTAAGAGTGAGAGAAAGTTGTGGTGAAAGAGTACAGCAGGGATCACCACCATCCCCTGCCGGAGCTTCGTGGAGCTTTAGGTGTTTTCGCTCAATAAACACTCACTACGCCCGGTCTGGGAATCGAAACCGCGATCCTATGACCGCGAGTCCGCTGCCCTAACCACTGGGCCATTGCGCCTCCACATATATATATATATATATATATATACATACACACACGTGTACACATATTTACATATATATATATATGTGTGTGGTGTGTGTGTGTGTGTGTGTGTGGTGTGTGTGTGTGTGTGTGTGTGTGTGTGTGTGTGGTGTGTGTGTGTGTATACACCCGTGTACAGAGGCACAGAACACATTTAGTAAGAGTTACATACATTACACTGGTCAACACATATTTTCTGGCTCCAGGTTTATCGATGGTTTTTGGCTAATTTTAGGACCTTGAATCCAAATTTGGCATCAGATTTTTTCTACCACATCAAATGTTTGAGATATAAAATCTCTTAGCTTTACTAGATACAACTATTTAATGCTCATAAAGAGAGAATTAAATATGCGTAGATGCAATTTTTAATAGACAATATATCATTTAATCTAATAAATCAATATACTAAGTTGTGGGAGTACATGCACAGTAACATGTAAGAATTAAGCTTGGTTATAGCAAAATACGAATACAAAATCTCTATTCATTGTGGTCATTCCTTCTGATCATCTTATTACTGCGAGAACGTCCTCATTTTTGATAATCTCTTGTACACAGCTTCTGGAATGTCTCTCATCAAGCTCCAGCAGTAATCTGCCATCATGTCTGAGTTCCATTTGCCTTGGTAACATTTTCCCATTACTTCTACATCTTGATTGGAGTGTTCATGTTGTTCTTCGCTAACATCGTCCATGTTCTCTGGAAATTCACTTAAGTGACTACGTAAGTAGTGAAATTTAATGCTCATTTTTCATCCAAGTGTTTGCAAACTCAAGAACAGCTCCTCCACAATCTCTTGATAATTGGCAGCTTTCTTGTTCCCAAGGAAATTCCGCACCACATCAGAGAAGGCATTTCAAGCTCTAAGCTCCGCCGTATTCAATTTTGTAACAAAATATGAATCCGTGAGGAGTGTTCTTATTCGAGGTCTATCAAATATTCCTACCTTCTTCTTCTTGTTACTGAGACTTGGAAAGGTAATACATATATAGTATAGATTTCTTATTCCCTAGTCATTTATATATAAATAAGGGTAAAGACCCCCTTCGGTCAAGAATGGCCATAGGATTGCACTTAGAAAGTTCCCTTCAGGGGTAACTTTCTAGGTGCAAAAGTTACCTATCCAAGGAAAAGGCCGATGCAGCTTGGCACCAGTGACGTCGAAACTCATTGCTACAGAGCTGAGTGAACTGGGACAACGTAAAATATGATTATGAATTTTCGTAAAATAAGAATATAGCCGCAGTCAAGTAAAGAAAGGTAATATATATATCTGAAGCAACCTGCTCTGTGGTCAAGTGTTTTGATGAATTGCTTCATCACACCAAGTTTCAACACAGGTTTTGCAAACTTTGTAGGGAGCCGATGTTTTCTCCTGGTCTCTAAGTGTTACTTTAAATTAAACAAGATACACCTTCTTGGCAAAGTTATTAAATGTTGTGCCTTTGAGCCTGTGGAGTGAAGTTTCCACAAACGTAACAGAAGATATTAGGATCATTACAGCACGTCCTTCTTTTTTGATGTTGTATCCATAACTAGAGGACAGTGGTTCAGTTCACACCTGAAAAGAAGAGGAACTGTTTTAAGGCAAAACTCAGCTTGAATATATTATCCAAAGATTTGCATGACTATCCAACCAAATTCCCACAAATAGTGAGGTGAAGTTAACTTTTGTTATGCTCCAGGTATATACAGGTATATACCGATGGCACAAAAATGTGATGTGATAGAGCAAATCTGGGGTCAGTTTTGGAATCAGCACCCAAAGATTAGTTTTAAACAGCTGTAAGATTTTAGGCTACAAAATAAAAGTTTTACTCTGTTGACCAGTGTTACTATTTAAAAGTTTGATTCGTCCCCATTCAAATTAAAGTTTCATAGTCTCATCACAGGGACCCACCTCATCACAGGGACCCACCTCATCATGAGACCAACGAGACAGGCTTCTGTGACCAGCCTACGAATCAAACTGTTTTTAACAATAATGATTATTATTATTATTATCATTATTATTATTATTATTATTATTATTATTATTATTATTATTATTATTATTACATAATAATGATATTGTGTGTGTGTGTGTGTGTGTTAATGAAAGCACGTGGCTCAGTGGTTAGAGCGTCGAGCTCACAATCGTGCGGTAGTGGTTCGATTCTTTATTTTACGTTGCCCCAGTTCACTCAGTTATAGAAATGAGTTGCGACGTCACTATTGCCAAGCTGTATCAGTCTTTTCCGTGGATAGGTAACTTTTGCACCTAGAAAGTTAGCCCTGAAGGGAATTTTCTAGGTGCAATTATATGCCCATTCTTGACCGAAAGGGGTCTTTACCCTTATTTATATATAAATGACTAGGGAATAAGAAATCATGTCATGAACTTCAATAGCTTGCAGCTGTTTCCGCTGTAAGATGCAATGCACTCATATATGAAACTATAGGGTGATGCACAAGCACTCAACTATGAGTGCATTGCATCTTATAACAGAATCAAGGCGCAGGCATTGCTGTGTGATATGACGCTTACTTCCCAACCACATGGTTCCGGGTTCAGTCCCACTGCCTCGCATCATGGGCAAGTGTCTTCTTCCATAGCCTCGAGCCAACAAAAGCATTATGAGCGGATTTGGTAGACGGAAGTTGAAAGAAGCCCGTAGTATGTGTATGGGGGGTGTCTATATGTGTGTATCCTTGTATGTGTGTGTTTACTTCCCAGTAACTTAGCGGTTCAGTAAAAGAGACATATAGAATAAGTACTAAGCTTAAGAAAGTCCTGGTGTCGATTTGTTCGACTAAAAAACCCTTTGAGGCGGTGGTCCAGCATGGCCGCAGTCAAATGACTGAAACAAGTAAAAGGATAAAAGAATTCATAATTTCAGATATATATATGTATATGTATAGATATAGATATATATATACACATATATATAGATAGATATATATACAAACATATATATATATATATATACATATATAATACCAACCTTCTTCATGTCTATAAAGATGTTTGCAGTAACCACAAGGATTACACCCCAAACGTTAGGATTCTGCTTCAGAGTCAGAATAGGTTTAATTCGTAAGCATTACTGACCCTCCACAAGAGACAAAATCATTCCACATTAATGTATGCCTTGTATCAGTCTTGAATATTTCCTCTATCGTTTACACTCATACAATTTGCGTCATGCAAAAATAATCGTCAACTAGATTGACAGGCTTTCATTCGACAATAATTTACTTAGTAAACATTTCGCTATGTGCTCTTTCCTTCTCTTCTGGCGCTAATACAATCACCTCTGCTTCTGTTGACACACCAATTGTATACTATGTCTACATAAACCTACAGCAGATATCTGTCTCTTCTCTTGTCAGCTCTAATGTGTTTTATAATCAGACGGTTTGATGTAGTCTATAATTTTTTGTAGTTAATCTGCGCAAACATCTTATATTGTGCAATTTATTTTCCTGACGCACTTTTAACTGTTTACATGACGTTGTTTACATTGGTAATATAAGTATAAACCATCAAATACTATCTATTTAGAATTATATGAAGTAAACTTTTGAGGGTTGCGTGAGTTGTCCAAGGACAAAATACAATATTAGTAACAAAGTACGAATGACTACTTCGAGCTTCAGTTATTCATTTCTGTATTGCCCACAGGGGGCTAAACATAGAGGGACAAACAAAGGGATTAAGTCGGTTACATCAACCCCAGTGCGTAACTGGTATTTATTTGATCGACCCCGAAAGGATGAAAGGCAAAGTCGACCTCGACGGAATTTGAACTCAGAACGTAACGGCAGATGAAACACCTATTTCTTTATTACCCACAAGGGGCTAAACACAGAGGGGACAAACAAGGACAGACGAACGGATTAAGTCGATTACATCGACCCCAGTGCGTAACTGGTACTTGATTTATCGACCCCGAAAGGATGAAAGTCAAAGTCGACCTCGACGGAATTTGAACTCAGAACGTAACGGCAGACGAAACACCGTTAAGCATTTCCCCCGGCGTGCTAACGTTTCTGCCAGCTCGACGCCTTGTCGAGCTTCAATTATTTATCTTGAATATGATGTCGTCTGCGTCTGCGCAGTTATGACAAATATAATCATATAATGAGCCGAATACCCTAACCAATAAGCACGCGCGTTCACGATCGTAAGGTCGTGAGTTCGATTCCCGGCGGCGTGTTGTATCCTTGAGCATGATACTTTATTTCATCTTGCTCCAGTCGACCCAGTTGACAAAAACGAGTAGTGCCTGTACTTCAAAGGGCCAGCCTTGTCACATTTTATGTCACACTGAAACCCACCCCACTGAGAACTACGTTATGGGTACATACATGTCTTTGTGGAGTGCTCAGCCGATTGCACGTTAATTTCATGAGTAGGCTGTCCTCTTGATCAGATCAACTGGAACCCTCGTCGTCGTAACCGACGGAGTACCAGTAGTAGTAGAATTATTAAATATTATATCATTTTAGGTACTAACTTCTTGTGCGCTCGGTAATATATTTTGTGCGCGCGAACCCAGAGAAATTATAAAACATTGCTTAAAAATTATTGCAGTGACTCTCAAACTGACAAACTGCCTAAAAAATAAAGAAAATTTTGGCCAACAAATTAATAAGGAGACAAATTAAATTATCCTCCACGTAGGTATAGAAGTGGCTGTGTGGTAAGTAGCTTGCTTACCAACCACATGGTTTCGGGTTCAGTCCCACTGCGTGGCACCTTGGGCAAGTGTCTTCTACAATAGCCTCGGGCCAACCAAGGCCATGTGAGTGGATTTGGTAGACGGAAACTGAAAGCCTGTCGTATATATGTATGTATATGTATATGTATGTATATATATATGTATATATATGTATATGTATGTATATGTATGTATATGTATGTATATGTATGTATATGTATGTATATGTATATGTATGTATATGTATATGTATGTATGTGTATGTATATGTATATGTATGTATATGTATGTATGTATATGTATGTATATGTATGTATATGTATGTATATGTATATGTATGTATATGTATATGTATGTATATGTATATGTATGTATATGTATATGTATGTATATGTATGTATATGTATATGTACGTGTATGTATATGTATATGTATGTTTGTATGTATGTATGCGTGTATGTATGTGTGTCTGTGTTTGTCCCCCAACATCACTTGACAACCGATGCTGGTGCGTTTACATCCCCGTAACTTAGCGGTTCAGCAAACGGAGACCGATAGAATAAGTACTAGGCATCCAAAGAATAAGTCCTGGGCTCGATTTGCTCGACTAAAAGCAGGGCTCCAGCATGGCCACAGTCAAATGACTGAAACAAGTAAAGGAGTAAAAGAGAGTATATTTTATGTTATTCCCAATGGTTTAGAATAATTTCAAGATTAAATATAGTTATTTGTCTTCGTAATTTTCAATGCCCAAAGACCCAAGTCGCTACTTTCTGCTTGCCCGGCATCATGCTTCTCCCCTAGCATCTCGGGATGTGGTCACCAACACCAGTTACCCTCACTGGTCAGCTGTCATCACCTTCGAATCTCTGGACATGAAGTTTACTTACTTTTCTTTTACATTTTTCTTTTTCATTTGACTGCGGCCATGCTGGAGCACCGCCTTTAGTCGAGCAACTCGACCCCGGGACTTATTCTTTGTAAGCCCAGTACTTATTCTATCGGTCTCTTTTGCCGAACCGCTAAGTAACGGGGACGTAAACACACCAGCATCGGTTTTCAAGCAATGCTAGGGGGACAAACACAGACACACAAACACACACACATACACATACATATATATATATATATACATATATACGACGGGCTTCTTTCAGTTTCCGTCTACCAAATCCACTCACAAAGCTTTGGTCGGCCCGAGGCTATAGTAGAAGACACTTGCCCAAGGTGTCACGCAGTGGGACTGAACCCGGAACCATGTGGTTGGTTAGCAAGCTACTTACCACTCAGCCACTCCTGCGCCTAACACTTTCTAACACTTATTTGAACGAAATACGAGCATGTCATTACACATGCGCACACACACACACATTTAACATGCCTCTGCATAGGCACACGTCATTTGATGGTCGTTGACTTGCCCGAGTTCATTGCTGTTTGACAAGTATTGTTTTGCACCATGCGATGCGTCTAAAAACCTCCGTCCTCACGCAAGCAAGCTTGTTGGCGGTTACCCGACTTAATCGCCGACGGTTCATTCAGTCATCTAACAAATTGCACTGGATCGCATGTTCTCAGTAGCATTGTGTGTATGTGTGTAGGTGTGCGTGTGTGCGCGCGACTGTACTTGCGTGTATATGTTCGTGTGTGTGTATGTGTGTATCTTCGTTTATATCTTTTTATTGGTTTCAGTCATTAGACTGCGACCGTGCTAAGACACCAGTTGTCAAGCAGTGGTGAGGGACAAACAGATACAAACACGCACACACACACGCACACATACATACATACATACATACACACATACATACATACATACATAGACACGCACACACAAACACACATACACACATATGCATGCATACATACATAGACACGCACACACACTCACATACGACAGGATTCTTCGAGGTTCCATCAACCAAATCCATTCACAAGGCTTTGGCCGGCCCGTGGCCAGGACAGAACCTGAAACCATGTGGTAGGGAAGCAAGCCTTTTACCACACGAATATATTTTTGTGTGTGTGTGTGTACTCAACTCATAAAGAGTACACATATTTTTCAGCGGCTGTAATTTACATAAGTCATTCAAAGGCCGAGAGTTTCATGTGTGTGATACAGAAAACTCCCGGCACTTGAATCCCATCATTGACAACACTTAAACACTTTACCTGCCTCATTCATACATCTCTTTATAAGTGAAATTGATTTAGCTGTCACCACCTACTTATTTCTCAATCGTGTTTTAAATCCCCTACTTTGAATGTGTTTGAGAGTAACGATATGACATAGCAAACTACGAATAGATATATCCCACTTTAGAGCTGAAAGTTTTTGCTCATAACATTGACTCCTTAATTCTGCCGCACTGATGGAAGCACTCCGTCGGTTACGACGACGAGGGTTCCGGTTGATCCGAATCAACGGAACAGCCTGCTCGTGAAATTAACGTGTAAGTGGCTGAGCACTCCACAGACACTAGTTCTCGGGGATATTCAGCGTGACACAGAGAGTGACAAGGCCGGCCCTTTGAAATACAGGTACAACAGAAACAGGAAGTAAGAGTGAGAGAAAGTTGTGGTGAAAGAGTACAGCAGGGATCACCACCATCCCCTGCCGGAGCCTCGTGGAGCTTTAGGTGTTTTCGCTCAATAAACACTCACAACGCCCGGTCTGGGAATGGAAACCGCGATCCTATGACCGCGAGTCCGCTGCCCTAACCACTGGGCCATTGCACCTCCTCTGCCGCACTAACTTGATGCAGAAACAGTGCAATGTCAGTTTTAATATTCATTTTTATCAGCTGTCAACGAGAAGTAAAGGGACTTGCTGAACGACACTCACCTCTCACTGACTAAGAATCAGACGCACAACCTTAAGGTCTGAAAGCTCGCTTACCTCACCACTGCGCCACGCATGTTAATTTAATCAAATATGTTAACATTAACTTTTGTTTGTTTATGTTTTGGTTCGTTTTTTGCTGATTTTCTTTTCTGTTTTGTTTTTGGGTCTGTTTTTTGTTTTTGTTTTTTGGTGGGTGGGGGTTGTTTTTTGGTGGGTGGATAATGTCACTGAATTATTCATTCACTGAGTGATTAAAGTTTTCTTTATCAATCAATGAACAATCTCGTACATTTTTTTCTTGGTGATTCTTTCGCTATTACTTCGGTATTTGTGGTCAAGTCTGATGAGGCCAAAATGAGATCAAGGTTTGTCCGGTGTTAGTAGCCTTGCACTCCGCCGAGACGAAGATAATATTCACTAGTAAAGGTTCTTTTTTTCTTTTTTTTACTCTTTTACTTGCTTCAGTCATTTGACTGCGACCATGCTGGAGCACCGACTTTAGTCGAGCAATTCGACCCCACGACTTATTCTTTGTAAGCCCAGTACTTATTCTATTGGTCTCTTTCGCCGAACCGCTAAGTTACAGAACGCAAACACAACATCATCGGTTGTCAAGCAATGCTGGGGGGGACAAACACAGACACACAAACACACACACACACACACATATATATATATATATATATATATATACGACGGGCTTCTTTCAGTTTCCGTCTACCAAATCCACTCACAAGGCTTTGGTCGGCCCGAGGCTATAGTAGAAGACACTTGCTCAAAGTACCACGCAGTGGGACTGAACCCGAAACCATGTGGTTGGTAAGCAAGCTACTTACCACACAGCCACTCATTTTTCTTTAACGTTATAATTATATTTAGTATTTTTATTGTTTTTAGGCTCTGTAAATGAAATATATGAACTTTAACTTAAGTACCTGTGAAGAAAATTCCCTCTTCTGTGAACAGTGACGGTGAAGCCTCGTGGCTCAGTGGTTAGAGCGTTGGGCTTCCAATCATGAGGTAGTGAGTTCGATTCCCGGACCGGGCTGTGTGTTGTGTTCTTGAGCAAAACACTTTATTTCACGTTGCTCCAGTTCACTCAGCTGTAGAAATGAGTCAGAACGTCGCCGATGCCAAGCTGTGTCGGCCCATTTGCCTTTCCCTTGGATAACATCAGTGGTGTGAAGAGGAGAAGCTGGTATACATGGGGAACTGCTGGTCTTCCATAAACAACCTTGCTTGTCTTTAGGAGGGGAACTTTCTATGTCCAATCCCATTGTCGTTCATGACCGAAAGGGGTCTTTACCCTTTAGTACGTATAAATTGATTCCTGTATATTACTGGTACTTATTTTACCGATCCAGGAAAACGAACCTCCGTCCCGATAGGTTTTTAACTCGGACTACAGAATATATTTTGTCCGTCGCTCTAACGATTTTGCCAACCACCGTTTATTGATAAACTATAATTAGCAAGTGTTCCGTTTGCTTTCAGTTCGTATTTCTCCTACGCTTAGGCTACTCTACAAGCGCGAATAGCATGCCTCTGTCTATCACCAATACTATCACTAATACACCAAAGTCGAATGAATTAGCAGTGCTATTTGATTTATCGATTAAAAAACGCTTTAATTAAACACACTTTCTGTTATGTTATTTTAGGAACTACTCCGATAATGTATATACATATAATATTCTTTTCTTTTCGTTCTAAACATGTTTCATAATCCATTTGTTGCAAAAGAGTTATATTATTTCAACGCTTGGCTGTCTCTCACAAATGCCTGTATCTTTCCTCTTGTGAGTTACTGAATATCTTAAATAAACGAATGGCAAACGCCGTAAACACAAAAAGCAAGTCCTTGGTGAGCTGAATCCACCAACAGGCTTAAAACGCTGGTTTAAGTCAATTTTACTTCACTCATATCTTGTAATGTCCTGCTTATCAATGCGCGTAGACGTCGCTCAGTTCGATTTCCATCTCCGATTAATTTCTGATTTAATCGGTAAAAAATCAGTCATGGTTATGTAGTTGAAAAATTATGCATGTAGTTGAGTGGGTGTGTATACATACACACGCATACACACACACATACACTCACATATATGTATGTGTGTATATATATATATATGTATGTACGTATATATATATGTGTGTATATATATAAATACACCCACACACCACTCACACACACACACATATATTGAGAGAAACATAGATGTAGATACATACATGTACATAGTTATATATATGTGCGCGTGTGTGTGTGTGTGGCTGTATCGACCAGAGACAATCGGATGTTGTTATGCATTGATGGTCACGATGCACTTCCTTGCATCGCTGTAGCTTTCGAATGATGTCATCCCGGTGTGTAGGCTGGCTGGACAACATTTCCGTAAACGAAACACCAGTCCGTTGCACGGTTACCAATCTACAACTAAACAGCGTGAAATAAAGTGTTTCGCACAAAAATACAACGCACCCCTGGTTTGAGAATTGAAACCACAATCGTGCCGGTCACTCGAACCACTAGGCCACGTGCTTTCACATGTACATACATACATACATACATACATACATACATACATACATACATACATACATACATGCATACGTACGTACATACATACGTACACGTATGCGCGTTTCCGTTAACAACTGGTGTTGGTTTAAGTCCCGGTCAACTTTACTTTTCATCCCTCTGCGATCGATAAAACAAAATACCAGTCAAATATTGGGTCAACGGTATCAACTAACACCCTCCCTTCAAAACTGCTAGCCTTCTATCTAAATTGACAAGTCCCTTAACCCCTTGCGGGCTGTTTTGGTGCTACAGGTGTGCAGCGTATCTAAGGTAAAAAGAGGCCAATCCTCTCCAGACTAAGCTCATTTTCCTCGGGTCAGTGGACCGGAGCAACATGAAATTAGGTGTTTTACTCCAAGAACACAACGGAGCACCCGGTCAAGGGATCGGAACTACAATCTTACGGTCGTGAATCCAACACCCTGACCCCTAAGTGACGTGACTTCACAAGTGGTACGTTAAAGAAAAATGAGTGGCTGTGTGGTAAGTAGCTTGCTTACCAACCACATAGTTTCGGGTTCAGTCCCACTGCCTGGTACTTTGAGCAAGTGTCTTCTACTATAGCTTCGGGCCGACCAAAGCCTTGTGAGTGGATTTGGTAGACGGAAACTGAAAGAAGCCCGTCGTATATATATATACGAGGGGCGTTCAATAAGTAATGCCCCTGACCCACTTCCCATAGCAGTAGAGCAACGAAACTTGGCACAGTTATTAGTCCTACAGCTGAGTGGACTGGGGCAGCGTGAAGTGAAGTGTTTTGTTCTAGAACACAACGCATCGCCTGGTACAGGAATCGAAACCACAATCTTACGATCGTGTGTCCAACACACTCTAACCACTAAGATATGTGCCTCCACAGATCAAAATTAGAAAGCATTAAAAAAAAGTTAAGGATTGGTAGAACGTCGGAAATAATACATTACGACTTCTGTTTGGTCTTCGATAAAATGTAGTGACAATCAGGAGCTGACCACCACCCCTTAAAACTGCTGGCCTTTTAACAATCTTTGAAGCATTATTACTATTATTGTGGAGGCGCAATGGCCCAGTGGTTTGGGCAGCGGACCTTTCGACTTTCCAGCGTTATTAAAATAAAGTACTAGTCATGTACTGGGGTCGATGAAAACGACCGTTTCTTTTTACCATATTCCAGATTTAGTGTCTATGTTGGATCCAATATATATAGGCGCAGGAGTGGCTGTGTGGTAAGTAGCTTGCTTACCAACCACATGGTTCCGGGTTCAGTCCCACTGCGTGGCACCTTGGGTAAGTATCTTCTACTATAGCCTCGGGTCGGCCAAAGCCTTGTGAGTGGATTTGGTAGATGGTAACTAAAAGAAGCTCGTCGTATATATGTATACTAGCAGTATTGCCCGGCTCGTGCGCTCGTGCGTTCTATGCACGCGCGAATTAAGCTAAACTTGGATGAAGATCAATCAAAATTCAATTATTATGGTTTTAAAATCAAGCATTTAATGCCCTCTATTTTTGCGCTTATGTGTTCCATTTCCTCAATAGGAAGTACATAGAAGCGTTTCATGAATTTTGGTTGATCAAATAATTGCATTGTTGAATTGTTCTTTTAGATCAGTATTTCTCAACGGGGATCTCAGGGGAGAGTTTCAGGGAGTCGCTAGCGATGTATCGTCATGATCAAAAATCCGGCCTGCAAAAAATTTGGTTAAAGTGATTCAAACTGCAGACTCAACGCAAAATGGTCACATTTAATTCAAAGCGTTAAAAATGTTATGAAAACAATTGGTATGTGTTCACAAAGTCCAAACGATTAACACGAAAAAACCCTCCAGGCTACATCCCGAAAATTCATTTCTTTGCCGAATTTCTGCAATGTTTACGGCGATTCGTTTTTATATCTTGATTTTTTATTTTTCATGCAATTTACGCATGCTTGCACGCGTGGTGAACATAGTTCACGTCAAACAGCTGACTGAGTAAAGTTCACTATTCAATGCATGGGATAAGGCCTAAACAAACACATTATCGATTTTTGCACTGGCGTGATGAATAGCGCAGTTCAATTTTCATTCGCCTAAACTTTAAGTGACCCGTTTTTGGTGGTTCTACGATTTGTTGGCTAGGAGGAGATGTGCCGGGAAGTTAAACACACAGACACACACACACAGATACACACACAGACACACAAGTTGAGTCATATATATATATAGATATACATATATATATATGTGTGTGTGTGTGTGTGTGTGTCTGTGTGTGTGTGACTGTGTGTGTGTCTGTGTGTGTGTATGTATATATATATATATATGTGTGTGTGTGTGTGTGTGACTGTGTGATTGTGTGTGTGTCTGTGTGTGTATGTATATATATAT
>NC_043000.1:5675519-5683019 GCF_006345805.1 Octopus sinensis
GTCTATTCAAACGGTTTATTTCAAGGCGTGGTTGTCCTTCTCAACCACATAGTTCCGGGTTCAGTCCCACTGCGTGGCACCTTGGGCAAGTGTCTTCTACTATAGCCTCAGGCCAACCAAAGCCTTGTGAGTGGATTTGGTAGACAGAAACTGAAAGAAGCCCGTCGTATATGCATACACATGTGTGTGCGTATATGCATATATATGTGTGTGCGTACATGACGTTTTTCTACATGGTCACTCAGATTAGCCCTAAGGGCAGTGTTTAGCTTGTTGCTTAGTCCCAGATCAGCCTTCATCGAATAGACATATGATCAAACACTTCTAGTATCTTGTCTGTTCAAACGGTTTATTTCAAGGCGTGGTTGCGTGGGAAGAAACTTGCTTTTCAACCACCTGGTTCCGGGTTCAGTTCCACTGCGTGGCACCTTGGACAAAAATCTTTTACAAGTGTCTACGAAACTCGAAACTAGCTCACAAGATAGCTATTTCAACTTTGCGGCGTTGGGTCGTTACTGGCAATATCGACCTATTTTATTAAATGAGCAACCGGCTTAGTTAGGCAGAACAAAGTTCATCATTCGATTTAGACTGCCATATTTTATAAAAATATCATATTACAAGTAGAGCCATGACAAAAAGCATGGCAACTGTTTCATTCAGTCTCATTTAAATTCTGTATTATTTTCAATCTTTATATACGTGATTTTCGTTTAGAGTTATAAAATTTCTAATTTACCATATATTTCTATTGAGCTTAAGAGGTTCTCGTTTTCTTGAAATAACTGTTGGCAAACGTCCAAGTTTATGGAGAAAAGATCAAGGTACTTCGGGTCTTTTTTATGTTTTATTTCTCTATTTTTACACAAATTAAATTAGTACACTGAAGATTTTGCTCAGAAGACTATCTTTCTTCAACACTTCACTATCCCGCACCCTTCTTGCATCACTTTTATCTACAAGAAATTAATAAAACACACAGGCGCACAGAACGCATTATATTATTAGGCTGAATATATTTTCATAATATCAGCATCAATAGCTGAAAAGTAACTACAGAGTTTGTATTCAGTGTCGGTAGCTTCAAACGAATACCAAAGCTGCAATATGCCGTCGTCTGCGTTGGCATCACCATAATCACTTAAAAAACATGCATGAAGCTAGTCATGAACTGCTGCCACCAGTACCCCCCCCCTCTCACCCTTCTTTCTCATTTTAACAATTTCTGTCCCTCAATTTATTTCTTCCCTCTCTCCCCTTTTCTTTCCTCTTCAAGCTCTTTCTCTTTCTCTCCTCCCCCCACTCTCTCTCTCTCTCTCTCTCTCTCTCCCTCCCTCTTTCCCTTTCTTTCCTTCTATCTCCAGCCACTTCAGCGTTTTTTTCTCAAGTTAGTTATGAAGAAGAAAAGCAAGAGAGCAAAGATGGGCAAATGCTTTTCAATTATTGAAATATATTCAATATTTGAATCTTTTTGGACGTATGGAGATAAAAGATACTGTTCTGAGAAAAGCAACCTAAGAATCAGGACATCAACTGTTGTTTATTGATAAGAATAATCCATTACTTCTACAGCCGATAACCGACAACCAATATATCTTCAATATTTATCTCTTTTAGAAGAAATATAAGCCATTGGATTATCTGGCATAATGTGACCACATGTCAGTGACGCCTTTCGCGTTTTGAAACGAAACCAATGTGAAAAGCATGCATAAATATTTCAACTTTATAGAGAAAGAGAAATGAGATCCATTCCATGCATGCCTTTCTTACGTATAAAAAATAATACTATGACTGGACAAGCATCGAAACCAGAGTACTTTCTTTTCCAAGACAACTATGACAAACGCTGTAGATGCAAGTTTGGTCGCTGAAAACAATAACAACGATTGCTGACATCAGTTCAAGCTCACCAATTTTTAAGGGATGAATGCAGTCGTTTTTATTGGCTCCGGTGTATTACTGGCATCTTTTTAAAGAAAAATTCCTGGGTTATATTTTTATCCAAAGATAAAAATATATTCCAGTTCTTGTCATTAACGGTTTTCAATTCCTGGATAGGGTGCATTTCACGGAGATAATTACTTATTTGCATTGAGTCACAGCCCTAGTGGAACCGACATCAGGTTGCAATATCGCAAGAAAGCATGGCAAGACGAATTCATTAAGCCGGACCAACTGGCAAGAGTCTTAGCGGTAAACCAAAAACGAGACGGTTGATAATATCCATCATCTCTTTGGTCACGCTTGAGTGTCCAGCTGCAAAGTGTAAAGACGGTTGCTTCTGGTAGGACCCTACAGAGGCGATACCAGAGGAATCTATCCCCATGACTCACCCTAGAATAGTGGATGGAAAAGATGGATGGATAAAAATATAAAAATCAACCACTAGGAGATTTTGTAATCTATAATATAAATTAGACATGACCGATCGTTGTATTCTTTCTTGTCTTGGGGTTCACAGCCAAACTGCTGGGTGGATTCGCGTGAAAAATGGCACACATGTGGATACGGGTGCATACATTGGAATGCAGATTGTATTTTTTTTTCCTAACTCCGATACTTACCGAGAAAATCAATTAAAACTTTTCTAATGGAATTTCCCTCTTTCTTCTGCCATTGAAACAACCAGTTGCTGTTATAGATTATGCCTAACCGAAAACGATCACACCCACATCATCCAAACAGACCGGGTGAAACCGGGCTTAGCTGCTAGTAGAATATAAAGAGGCAAAAAAATACGACAGGCACTAAGTTTGATAATCTTACCGACATATCACTCAAAGAAATAATCAGTGTATAGCATAACCACAAATTTATTTGTTGTGCTTGTTATTTTGGATTTTTTTTTTCGAAATGCTCTATCGATTCTGCAAATAACCGAAAGCTTTCAAAATGTTATAATAACAAGTATTGCTTGATAAAAGCCAGAGTAAATATACTATCATATTATATGTTTGCATGTGTGCGCATGCGTGTGCGTGTGTAAATCAAATGAACGTATGCAGAAACCTTGGAGGAAAGCAGGTGGGGAGTAATCAAAATATATAAGAGATGTCAATGAATGAAGACAACAAGAAACTATACTGTATTGCTTTACAAGGCATGTTTAATTATCCTATAATATTTCGGCAAAAGTTTCCCCCTTTTAAAGACAAAAATTAAAAATTATTCCAAAATATGATTGGCTAATTAGACAATAACTATTCTTGCTTTGTTTCCATTCATTCACATTCACCTTACATATCTTACTTAGCTATCACCTACATGGCCGAAAGGTTTTGCAAACAGTTATCGCATTTACACATATTGCAATGCTTCAACTCATCATACTCTTATCGAGAGAGAGAGAGAGAGAGAGAGAGAGAGAGAGAGAGAGAGAGAGGGAGAGAGATGGGTGGGTGGATGGCAATTGCATGTTCTATGCACCCAGGGATTCCAGGGATCCCTGCTTTTTGGATTGCTTCGTTAACATATCCGTTATACTGTACGAATCTTATGATTCGTCTAGCAATAATTACAAACATGATTTTCCCATCAGTATTTAATAATGAAATGGGTCTGAATTGCCTCAGTGTTTTTGCATCTTTCTCTTCAGGTAAATAGATACCTTCAGCTATACACCATCGTTCCGCTACGTCTTTCTTCTTCTTCCACATTTCTCTTATCAGTGCAAGCAGCTGCACAAGTAATTTCGGGCAATACTTATACATCTTGTTGCTCACTCCGTCGTTTCCTGGTGAACTCTTTGCTCTTGCTTTTCTTATGAACTCATCCATTTCTTTTCATCTGATGTCACTCGAATCGAATGGTGCCCTTCAACCAGGTGGTTTCTTCAGCCCGTGCATTTCTGGGAGTCCTTTATTTCTGCCAAAGTCGCTCTATGTCCCTTTAAGATGGTGTTCGAGCTCTTCTTTAGTGTAATCTTCCGCTCTTACTTTCAGCAAACAAACGTTTCGCATATTGGTATGGGTTGTTTACAAAGCTATAATAGTTCTTTTCTCTCTCCTTTCTTCTGTTCTTCCTTTCTTTTCTTAGTAGTTCTCGATGCCTCTTTTTCTATCTCTTCATATAGTTGCTTTAACCCTTTCCTTTCCTCCTCCTCCTCCTTTACATCACTCCATCTGGTTCTGAGTTTTTTCTTCTCTTCTTGTATCTTTGCGATCCGACTTTGCATTCCCTGTTCTTTCAAGTCCAAATCTTTTCTCTCCTTCCTCGTAGATTATTTTAGCCAAGTTCTCAAACTTTTGCTCGTCGTCCCCTTTGAATTTTGGCTGTTCCGATTCAACTGTGGAATGACCCTCGCTATAGTTTCTTTCCAGGAGGTTCTGGCCACACGTCTTATGGTTTTTCAACCTGCGCTGTTGAATTACTTTCCTCTGACACACCTTCCCTTGGTGAATTCGCAGCCCGATGTAACTAGCGAAAACCTTTCGCCGCTTCCTTTTTTGTTGTCCATTTTCGGTCCAAATCCATTCCTTTTCTTTTTCCCGTTCCTGTTTGATCCTCTAATCTACCCCCGTGCTCCGGGATCATGGGTACATGGTTTATCATGCTTACTTGCTGCAACTTTACCCCGGATCGGGCTGTCGTATTGTCAATCGTCTCTCCGCTTTGTCATTCTGTTTTCTGGATTGTCAGCAAGTCTTTCCCTGCAGGATGAAATATAAGATGAAATATAAGATGGCCCCAACACACAAATGGGCGTGGCACTGTGCTAAGAAGCTTACTTCCCAAACACACGGTTCCGGGCTCCCTTCTACTGCAAGGCACCTTGAGAAAGTATCTTCTACTATAGCCTTGAGCTGACCAAAACCTTGTGAAGGGATTTAGTAGACGGAAACTGAAAAAAGCCTGTTGTTTATATATACGTGTGAATGTGTGCGTGTGTATGGGTGTGTGTGCGTGTGTGTGTGTAGATAGATAGATAGATAGATAGATAGATAGATAGATAGATAGATAGATAGATAGATAGATAGATAGATGGATGGATGGATGGATGGATGGATGGATGGATGTTTAGATAGATAGATAGATAGATAGATATATAGAAAGATAGATAGATAGATAGATAGATAGATAGAAAGATAGAAAGATAGATAGACAGGTAGGTAGATAGATAGATAGATAGATAGATAGATAGATAGATAGATAGATAGATAGATAGATAGATAGATAGATAGATAGATAGATAAGTTTCTTTATTGGCCACACAGGGCTGCACACAGATGGATAGATAGATAGATAGATAGATAGATAGATAGATAGATAGATAGATAGATAGATAGATAGATAGATAGATAGATAGATAGATAGATAGATAGATAGATAGATAGATAGACAGAAGATTCTGCTGCCTATATATAAGATTTTTGTTGCTTAAATCTAAGATTTCGCTGCTTCTGCCTAAAATTCCTATTACTTTTATCCGAAATTTTGTTGCCTATATGTAAGATTTTGCTGGCTTTATCTTAGATTTTGTTGCATATATCTAAAATCTTGTTGCCTATACACACACAAACACACACACACTTACGTGCACACACACACAAACACAAACACACACATACACACACATATATATACATATACACACGCTGATTGAATTATGCTTAGAAGGACTCTTACATGTAAATTCTCAATTATTCAACATTAGCAGTTATCATGCCGTTATTCCCACTTTATCACGATCTTTTAACCTCTGCATTCATTTCGTGGCTTTTTGAAGAATTATCTCAGTAATTATATCCTGTAAAGAAAGTATTTTTGTAGAACAGAATACAAATGAAATGTTCAGACTATACACGAAGTCTTGACAATTAACAGAAGCAACATTTTGCATGTTCATCAATTAAAGGTCTATTCTTCTGAAGAATAGAATATATACAGTCAATTTTGGTATTTGTTACTAAGGTGGTCAGCTGGCTGAATCGTTAGCACGCCGGGCGAAATGATTGGCGTTATTTCGTCTGCCGCTACGTTCTGAGTTCAAATTCCGCTGAGGTCGACACTGCCTTTCATCCTTTCGGGGTCGATAAATTAAGTACCAGTTACGCACTGGGGTCGATATAATCGACTTAATCTGTCCTTGTTTGTCCCCTCTGTGTTTAGCCCCTTGTGGGTAGTAAAGAAATAGGTATTTCGTCTGCCGTTACGTTCTGAGTTCAAATTCCGCTGAGGTCGACTTTGCCTTTCATCCTTTCGGGGTCGATAAATTAAGTACCAGTTACGCACTGGGGTCGATGCAATCGACTTTATCCGTTTGTCTGTCCTTGTTTGTCCTCTCTTTGTTTAGCCCCTTGTGGGTAGTATAGAAATAAGTATTTCGTCTGCCGCTACGTTCTGAATTCAAATTCCACCGAGGTTGACTTTGACTTTCATCCTTTCGGGGTCGATAAATTAAGTATCAGTTACGTACTGAGGTCGATGTAATTGACTAAATTCCTTTGTTTATCCCCTCTGTGTGTAGCCCCTTGTGAGCAGTAAAGAAATAAGGATCGTTAGCACGCTTATCGATATTTCGCCTGTCGATGCGTTCTGAGTTCAAATTGCGCCGAGATCGACTTTGCTTTTCATCCTTTCGGATGTACTAGTGGAGTACTGGGGCCGATGTAATCGACTTAACCCCAAATTTCAGGCCTTGTGACTATAGTAGAAAGAATTATAGTTATTAACAATCCTTTTCTCCTTGTTGCGTTACTATTTATTCAGCATTTCCAAGTTACGTTGATATTTTATCTACAACAGTATGAAATATTATACTATTTTACTCTTTAATTCTTTTACCCGTTTCAACATGTGATGACCTGTGCCCACGCTGGAGCTCTTCCATTATATCAGCGATCTTAAGTAGACGCGCAAAGCAGTGACTAACAGTCAAATTTTATAGCAAATATCTCTCAAACGGGTCTGAGAGATATTTGGATCGGTAAAAGGCATTTAACTGTATTTTTTCATGGAGAAAAAATTCTTGCTTAGGACAAAACGGTGTAAAATACTATAGTCAGTTCAAAACGTCCTCTATTACATACATATTTCGGACTAATTTTGTTCTAGTCAGCTCCAGATGTAGAGGCGCGTGGCTTAGTGGTTAGGGTGTCAACATCATGATCGTAAGATTGTGATTTCGATTCCTGGACCGGGTGACGCGTTGTGTTCTTGAGCAAAACACTTCATTTCATGTTGCTCCAGTCCCCTCAGCTGGCAAAAATGTGTAACGCTGCGATGGACTGGCGTCCCGTCCAGCTGGATGACACATATGCCATAGAAACCGGGAAACGGGGCCCATGAGCCTGGCTAGGCTTTAAAAGGGTGCATTTATTATTTTTTTTCAGCTCCAGATACCAAAGGGAGACAACATTGAACTGACTAAAGAAGCTTAATTTATCTCATAAGAAATCAATCAAAAATACTGACTGATGGTGCATATCGAAGGTCAGGTTGCAGTAAATTTGTTAGTAGATGCACAATTCAAGGAGTCATTTATTACCTTGATTTATT